>NW_028277124.1:4465937-4616875 GCF_059951505.1 Python bivittatus | reverse complement strand
GACAGGCAAGAGATAAAAGGGCAGAGGACTTATTCACAATAATCTTTGTTATCTATATCCATAGATCCATCTATATCAAAAGGCATAGAATTTTGCTGAGCTACTGGAAACACTACTGTGGGTAATTAATATGGGCAGTCCCAAAGGGAATGACTTTTGATTATTACCTCTTCTCTGCTGCAGAGAAGAGATGGAATGAAGGATACCAGGTAATCCCTTCTCTATACTGCCCCATGAAGGAAACAATCTGGTGGATGGAGATGATAATCCAACAACAAGAATATATATATATTATTATATAACATCAAGAATGGTCTCATTATCAACAAGAATATATGATGTGATTATAATTATGTAGTGTATTTATGGATAAATATATAAGAAATGCTTGTTAAAAGTATGTTGGCCGGGGACATGAATGTGAATGTATGTTCGTACGCAGGAGATGCTGTGTTGTTGGCTGAGAACTCAAATGTTTTTCAGCAAATGTTAGATACATTGTATAGTACAATAAAGATCTGAAAATTAATATATTGAAGGCCAAAGTGGTTCCCAAGGTAGGAAAAAGGAAATGAATGGTTGTAAGTTGTAAATAAATTGTAAGAAAGGTTCAAGAACACAGGGCAGTGTATGGTGGAAGCAAGATGGTTTGCAGAGTTAGAAAGATATGGAAAGATATAATGAATGGTGTGGTCTAAACAAGTTTAGTAAGATTTCCTCTTTTCTTATCTCCTACCTTTAATTTCTTTTCCTTACTGTTCTTCTTAAATGTGGTACACCTGACTATAAAGGGTTCAGGGCAGGGAAGAAGTAGAAAGGAAGAATTTGGTCCTTTTTGTTTTTCTTAAGGAAAACATAGTGCTTTAACTAGTCAGAGGGATAAGATAGCCATAATACTTCTTCTACCTATGGATGGCAGAGGGAAAATGAAGGAAATAAATAATTAGAAGAAGAATTTCTACCAAGTTCCCTCCACTCTTCCCACTAAATGCTGTGATTAGACAAAAGATGATAGGAAGATCACAACAAATACTTTGTCTTCAGGATGGATCTGCCAGTCAATGAACCCAATAATCTTATCCATCTGACTTGATCCCTTTCTTGCCATGGTATTTGTAAGCACCAAGATGCTTTTACTTTTCTTTTATTCCAAACTATATTTCACAGGTGGAACTTTGTGGATGATTTTCAATTGGTGACAACATATTAAAGCCCTCTGTCTGAACTTAAGTGAGTTAAAAACAACAACAACTGATCTTCTCTGGATCTGGGGTTTGTGTTGAGTTGGTACATAACTGTTTTTCTTAGAGCAATTAAACAAGTGTGATTAAATGTCCCAAATAGCTTTATTGATACATCCTCCAAATTCGCAACCTACAAGAATGGCAAATTTACAGGCAGAGTCAACTGCAGTAATAGAGAAGGCAGAGAATCATTTGATTTGGGCCTTAACCTCAAAGGAGGCTAAAATAAATCAAATCATGTTCCAGTTTTGATGCCTAATTTTGTTTTAATTGCTATAATAATAATAATTGTTATTGTTGTGGAGCAGATGGCCTGCTTGCAAAGCAGGTATTAAAGGCTACAAATGTGATCTAGCTAAAATTATGGGGAGTCAGGGAATAGAATTATGAATGTCATTTCAATTCCTATTAATCTTATCTTCCATAACTCATGAATCATTGTTTCTAAACTACCAGATTATTCTATGGTGAAACTGGGTTTTTATATGGACAGAGGTAACCTAATTTCTGCAAAGTTTATTTTAGGGAAGTGTGTGTGTGGAGTCCTTGGGGTTCTTTTCCTGCAAAAAGAAAAAAAAAAAAAGCTCAGAAAACCCCAAGGACTCCACAGTTCAACCCTGAGCTACACATATTCACCTCTAAGTGGGTGTGTGTATGTGTGTATCAGCACCCCCCCCCATTGTTAAGTTCTGTGGCTGGATAGCATAGTGGTTAGAGTGGTGCTGTTTGATGCAGGAGACTGGGATTCGAACCCGGGCTGGTACCTACCTTACCAGTAGGGGTCCTTGGGCAAAGACCCCCTAAAGCTTCACCTGCCTATCTCAGCTGTGAGAGTAATACGAACTAAAAGAGTCATGCTGATTTGGATGTCACCTGGATTAACAAGGTCCATGCTAGATGTTGGGGAACCAGGATAGTCTGACAATAAATGGGCTACTGGAACAAACCATACATGGATGAGAGAAGAGAACCCGGAACTGATGGAATACTATTACAACAGTAGACCTAATGAAAGGGAATATATGAAATGTATGAGGGAACTATGGATGGACAGAAGACCTACATCCACACTGAGAAAAGGTAGTTACCCAATGCTTCAACATAGTGAAGAGGAAGCTGCTCTCACAACTTGAGATAGACCAACTACACATTACATCCTGGACTCAAGAAGACCTGGAAGAACAATTGGATGTACAGCCAACACATGAAGCTGGAATGTCATTGCCACCCCCTTGTGATGGATTGGGATGAGAAGGTTCAAGGACAGAAGCATCTCCTCCAGAAGCTTGAGCATGGGAAAGCGAAGAGGATGAGACTGGCACCACCCTTAGGAATTCGTAGTGTTTAGTTGCTGGCTTGGGGAGTTTAGAATTAGTCTGGTGAGATTCTGTCTAGCAGGTGTGAGCTAATAAAGTAACTGAGCTGTTCCAGTACTGTCTCATGGAGTTTCTTGGGCTTAACCTGACACCCCTTGACCTGGAAGCTCCTCACAAAGTATGGAGGTTTCCACCCTAAGTCCAACACCCAGAGACTGTACACCAGCCAGAAAGCGGGTGGGCGGGGTCTGGTGAGTGTCAAAGCCACTGTCCTGGATGAAAGCCAGAGCATCCAGGAGTACATCAGTAAGAGGGCACCCAAAGATGAGATGCTGAGAGAATGCCTGAGGCAGCAGCAGACATGGGAGGAAGTTCAAACAGAGGAAGTGCCATTGCAAGACAAGACCCTGCATGGGATGTACCATCAACAGATAGCTGAGGTGGCTGACATTGGGAAATCCTGTCAGTGGCTGGAAAGGGCTGGACTAAAAGACAGCGCTGAGGCACTGAACATAGCAGCACAAGAACAGGCACTAAGCACCAGATCCATAGAAGCAGTGGTCTACCACATTAGACAGGACCCAAGGTGCAGACTGTGCAGAGAGGCCTCAGAGACAGTCCAACACATATTGACAGGGTGTAAGATACAGGCAGGAACAGCATACACTGAATGGCACAACCAAATAGCTGGCATTGTGTACAGGAACATCTGCACAGTGTCTGAGCTAGACCCTCTCAAGTCCAGATAGGAGATTCCATAGAAGGTCATGCAGAACAACAGAGCTAAGATCCTGTGGGACTTCCAGATCCAAACAGATAGGCAGGTACTAGCCAATGAACCAGATATCGTGGTAGTAGACAAGGACCAGAAGAAGCAATGGTGATATATGTAGTGGTGCCAAGTGACAGCAACATCAGGAAGAAGAAGTATGAGAACCTGGAGAAGTACCAGGGCCTGAAGGAGGAACTAGAGAGGATGTGGAAAGTAAAGGCCAAAGGGGTCCCAGTGGTGGTAGAAGCACTCAGGCCTGTGACTCCTAAGCTGGGAGAGTGGCTCCAACAGATCCCAGGAACAACATCAGAGCTCTCTGTCCAGAAGAGTGCAGTGCTAGGAACAGATAAGCTATTGCGCAGAACCCTCAAACTCCCAGGCCTCTGGTAGAGGACCCAAGATTGAGGAAGACACCTACCACCCATAGGGATGAGAGGGAATTTTTTTTCAGCACTCCCCCCCCCCTTGTTAAGTTCTTATATTAATAATTATTTCTTCCATTATTGGTTCTTCACCTGATAGTGTAACATCTTAGGTATGTTGGGGAAGGGGATACAGGTTGCTATTCCACTGTTTATTCATTCAGAGGACTATGAATAAGTTAAACTTTATTTGAGAATAATATTGTATTAAGAGATAATTCAATATATACTGTAAGATCTTTCTTTAAAAAGGTTTACCAGCAAAAGCCCTCTTCTGTGGTTAATTATAGAATGATTGTCACAACAGCTACCCATGTTTCTCTTTCCTTTTGTTTCAGATATACAGATTATTTCCTTTTCCTATTCTGTTTTTTTTTTTTTTTTTTTACTTTGTCCAGCTGTTAACTGAAACCTCTCTTTCTCTCTCCAGGTTTTCTCAGCGTTCTGGCTGCTTTTCTTAGAAAGAAGTGTCCAGTTAGCCCATTTCTGCCTTAGTAGAATGCAAGAAATCTACCATTTCATCACACAAATATTCTTGTGTTTTATTACTGCACCACTTAAACAATCTGATAAAAACAGAACCATTTTTTCTCCCTTTTCAATAACATTTATGGCTGGCTGGCTGGCTGGCTGGCTGGCTGTCTGTCTGTCTGTCTGTCTGTCTGTCTGTCTGTCTGTCTGTCTGTCTGTCTGTCTATCTGTCTGTCTATCTATCTATCTATCTATCTATCTATCTATCTATCTATCTATCTATCTATCTATCTATCTATTTCACATTTATATAGCCGCCCATCTCATGCAAAGCAACTCTGGGCGGTGTACAACAATTGAATAAAATAACAAATAAATAAAAAACAATCATTATAAAAAATAAAAAGTAATTATTAAAATGCAACGTTTACCAAAAGTTTTAAACATTTTAAATTTTAAAATATACAAACCCCTCAGAGTGAGCAGAATATCAATTACAGTGGAGCCATCTAAGAATGTCTCTGGTTCCCAAAGACCCCCCAGGCCTGATGGCATAACCAGGTCTTGAGGGACTTCCTAAATAACAACAGGGAAGGGGGGAGCCTAACTTCAGGAGGGAGAATGTTCCACAAGGAGGGAGCCACGGCAGAGAATGCAAAATGTTCATTTATTTAAATGATTTATATGGTATATAATGACTTTGGGCAGCATACAAGCTTTAAAACAACAATTTAACATCCAAATGACAGTGTCCAAGGTCACAAACAAGAATCCCATTACACACACACACACACACACACACAACCCTGCACTAACTGGCAAAACCTGTCTAACCTCCTGGCCAGGGTCACGTTTTGGCCGAGTCCCTAGAATGCAAACTTACTTCTTGCAAACAAGCTGTTGTTTGGCTGGTGTGGGTCTTCCGGGCTGTGTGGCCGTGTTCTTGAAGTTCTGTTTCCTAACGTTTCGCCAGCACCTGTGACCGGCATCTTCAGAGGGCAGGAGCACAGACAGGAGCAGTTCTCACCCTGGGCACAGAGAGAACTGCTCCTGTCTGTGCTCCTGCACTCTGAAGATGCCGGTCACAGGTGGTGGCGAAACCTTAGGAAACAGAACTTCAAGAACACGGCCGCACAGCCTGGAAGACCCACACCAGCCATCGTATGCCAGCCGTGAAAGCCTTCGACAATACAAGCTGTTGTTTATTTCCAGTTTGGATGAATGTGACTTTATGAATATTTCAGTTGAACAAATTATAGTTAATCTTAAATATTACGGCTTAAACAAATCAACTTCAGATCATAATTTATGAAGCTGGGTAGTTAAGATTAGTTTCACTTTAAGATTCAGTTAGCACTTAACTGAGGCTAATCTAAAACTGAAACAGAAGCTTTTAGTTTGTCCCTCTTTGCAATGCTGGGGAACTGGCTGAGGGGAGAATGCACAAACTTGTGGCTTGTCGTAGTACATTTTCATTACGCTAAGCCATGATATGAACTAACTAGATAGAACTAATGTGTCCTCTAGGGATTGCTTTAATTATTGAATATGGTTTCATTCCATGAATTACAGTGGATGTAATTCATCACTTTTTTTTTTTCTTTTGCAGAAATTTGGAACCTAGCTTTAGGCTAATATATTGAACCAAACCAGTGTAACTACCTGATGTTATTTAATTCCTTTTAAGAGATAAATCTGGCATAGCTAAATAATATATATTCAAGCATTAAGGACAGTGATGTATTAAAGAGCGCTCACTTAGCTGCACAAAAGTGTAATTCCACTAGCCTGATATGATGAAATGACTGGCAATTCCCTCTGAACAAGAGTGAAGATTGGAATCTGATCTGATTCTCCAATCCTTAAACAGCTTATATAGCAGCCTCCTAATTTAGAAAAGAACTATTCTGGAATAAATGGTCTGAAGACTGTTGCCTAAGTGATTGAAACACCATCATCTTTCTCAAGGGAGATCCAACTGATAGACAAGAGGAGCTGCAGCTTAAAGCCGCATATGGTACCCATATAAGAGGAAATCTCGCCAAGACAGAATTAACAGGCCTTTACACTAAGTAGTTCTTTCAGGTTAATGTGCTGTATTATTCCCAAATGATATGACCAAAACACGCTGTCAGGTTTTTTGAAGAACAATAGAAGACAAAGAGCCCCAATGTTTAATTATTTTCCCCCTAAAAGCATCAGGAATAAATAACTTGGTTTATGTAACTGCAGACTGAACCTTACAAACATTATTGGGCTCTTAAAAAGTGAAAGACAGTTGAAACAGAACATAGTTAACAATAATACACAGTATGTACTTTATAGCAGTTACAGTTATTTTGGATTTTTTTATGAGAAAAGATGAGCACATCCAAACTAAGTTAAAACACATTCAGATGCCATTGATTTCAGTGGGAGGCCTTTAAGCATATGCTTAATGTTCAGAGTTAAATAAATGAAGACTTCAAAATGCTTAAGCTGCAATACTGTGTACGTGTACCTGAGAGAAATCAACTGGGCTTACCTCTTTGAATAAACATTATTCTTCAGTATTACCTGATTTTTTTGATGTAAGAGCAGGATACAAATGGCCTTTTGAAATTCTTAGAAAATTTACAGGCAGAGAAATCGGATGGACAGCTTCTCCCCCATCCTCCAGGGGAAAGAGAATTTCTCCAGTTTCTCAAGAGTGGGACTCTTCCCATAATGGTGACATAGTGCTGTTATTGAAAAAGCACATGGGAGGAGTTCCTTTGTGATAAATTTCCAGACTCTAGCATTAAACTGAAATGTAGGAAGCCAGAGAGTCTGCAGCTTGCTGAAGAGATGATTATACAATGAACAACAGTCTTGCTTTTATTCTTTGGCCTCCCATAATTAAGGAAGTGTAATAATTCCACACGCCACCCACGAGAAGTTTGCTGAAATTCCCTTCCATCAAACTGAATGAGAACTGGCAGGAAAAAACACAGGATAATTTATTTGCCTGCATCGAGTGCATGTATCTTTCTCTTATAGGAAGCAATTGTTCAATAGTTCTGAAAAGACTTCTCAAATGTAATTGAAACAAATTGCACTAAACATAACACCATTTGACACCACAAGTTTTTGAAGCATTTGGAACATTTTATTTATTTATTTCATTTATACATTTACAGCAATTTTGTGCAAAGCAGACACTCTAGGAATACATTTGGATTTATTTCTTGAACGATCACTATTTAAAGCTAATCTGAAAGTACCAGAACATAATAAAAGCTGTACTTAGATTCAGGAATCCCATGCCCACCTCCAAAACCATGAAGGAATTCTCCATGCAGCGCAGTCCGAGAGACGGTACAGATTTAAGCTGTCTCTCCAATTGCTGTGAAGCAGCAGCTCAGAGCCACAGAAAAAGCAAGTACAGATGAATCTACGAAGTTGTTCATGTGAAGATTTAACACCATTCTGCAGTATGGTCCCATGTGGCACACAATGCCAGGTCTTAACTCAGTGGCAATGTGCTGCAAAAGCTTAGAAAACTGGCTTTCTTGCTATTTTTTTGTTTGTTTTCATTTTCATTTCAAAGAAGCACGAAAGTGAGATCATCACTGGGTCCGTGGCTCCTTTCCCTGCTTCCCAGCTCAGTTTCGTAATCCAGCTCTAGGGGTTCTTCTTCTTCTTCTTCTTCTTCTTCTTCTTCTTCTTCTTCTTCTTCTTCTTCTTCTTCTTCTTCTTCTTCTTCTTCTTCTTCTTCTTCTTCTTCTTCTTCTTCTTCTTCTTCTTCTTCCTGGTTCAAAGAGAAAAATGAGGCTTGCTAAGTTGCTGACTTAGAGGATTGTCTAAGCTTAGAAGGCTTCCTTGAATGGTGCCATGGTGAAGTGAAACTAATTTTTTTCTCTCCTAAGGTCACTTTTTGAAGTTCTGAAGGGGGAGAGGAGAATTAGCTGAGCATTTTCAATGTTTATTAATTCAACCTGAACAGAAAAAGGATAAGATGCTCCCTCTGAACTCAGCACCATATTGGATGCATTGGAATCCATGAATAGTGAGGACTAAGTGTGGAAAATGTTACTAAGCTGAAAATTTTTCAGATGGTTTGTAAATGGTGGTATGGTACAGCTGGACTTACAAGGAGGCTCAGATCTCACTGCAGTTGTCACACATCCCTGGATATAGCCCTAAGCTTACTGAATTGAAATTATTTGGGGGGTAGTCTTCAATAAATCCTTGCATGTGTGCAGAGCCCCATACGAACAAGTGAACTTTTGAATAGAAGAAAGCCACTAGATAGTCTAAAGTTTTAAGTGAAATATATGTGACATCTGAGATTTAATAGTACCAAAGACCTCATCTAGGGAACATTCAATTACATGAAAATTTAATGTAAGTAGATGCTTATGCATTTTATTCTGTAAAAATACAAATCATGCCCCATGCCATGAATTGTTGGTGATGTTATGCACTTTCAGTTCTGTCAATATTCCTGGTCTCCTGTATCAATTAAGGAGCAAAATGGAAGGATAATTCCATAACTATCTCCTATTCACAAATAGCTGTACTATACAATAGGGTTCCTGATTCTGTTTCATAGTCAACCACTTTTCTAAATGAATTATTGCTCCATTCTATAGTCAGTTCTGATACATTTGCAGAGCCTAAATTAAATATACAAGAGGCAAATGGCATCTTCATCATATCTTAGCCTAAAACAACCTTTCCTGGACTACATTGGAGATTTGTACCTCCAATATATCCAGAGGTTCTCAGGTAGGGAAACTGAACCTAAAAACTCCTAAAACCTGATTTGGTATCCACCTCGCATAAATGAAGTCATTAGGAGGAGGGTAGATGTTTTGGCTGGCCTTGTTCAGAAAGTGTGCTTCTTTATCATTCCTGGGCACATGGAAGTCTATGTTCAATAACATATGCATTCTTAGGTGCATGCCAAAGATGCCAGAGACTTCTAGGCTAGCCCAGACTTTGTTTATTTATTCTGTAATTAGTTGTGATCCCAATCTATTATAAGACTGGGAATCTTTGGAACATATCTTCACAGTATTTATATTAAAGTAAAATATGGGGTATGGGCATAAATAAGGATGGACAAATCCATGGTGCATGACCTTCTTAAAATCCATCCCTTTCTACGAGACTTCGTGAGATCTCCCTACTTCTTCTTAGCCTTTAATCTTCTTGTAAAATATATATGTTGATGTTTCGGAGATAACAACTGCCATAAAAAAATGCCAGAGGCAGTGGTTACTGCCTGCACATCAGCCTAGGAAATGGAGATCAACTTGTATTTGGATAATCTTCAAGAATCCCTAAGTATGAAGTAGTATTCCTGTACAGGTATGGTGCCCCATATAGAAAATGGTTTCAGGAGCAACACTTCTAAGTATGCATTTCCCAATTACTAAAGTCATTTGTATGCAAGGCATGTGGCATTCTGAGATGCAATGTGGGTGATACTCTTCAAACACTTTAGATTCTTTTCACCAATTAGTGAGTTACTCCTTGAATTGCTGGCTTCTCTCTGAAAAGCTAGCATGTACATGACCACTTTAACAAAGCATGGCCTGAAGTACTGCTGTCAGCAGAACATGTGTGTTATTTGCTTTGGCAAAATCATCAGGTCAGATACTCTCTTTGCAAGACGAAAATGGCTGTGCCTATCACTGCAGCTTTGAATGGATGACACTGAGTTGCACTGGGACAGAAGCAGAAAGCAGTTTCTCTTCTTTATTGGAACTTCCATGCAATGCAGACATGACCTGTTCTGAATATTGGCAGAAGACAGCCTCCTCTGCACCCCAGGATTCCAAGCAGCTGGTGGGAAACCCACTTAAGGTCAATAACAATAAAGATATTGAATTAAATGCCTTTGTTATTTGTTTCAGAATTCAGATACTTTCTTATATTTCGTTATGAGCAACATGGAATGATATTTTATATTGGGACTGTCCTCAGTGTCAATGCTCCACTTTTCCCCTTTTACATCTCCATGGAACCAATGGGTGTTATCATCTGGAGAATTGGCTTTAATTGCCATCAGCATGGTGATGATGTTCCTTCTTCCTTAGCACCATTTCCAAGGAGGCTGTGGAAACTCTGAAACACGTGGAAGGCTGTTTTGGAATGGAAGAGCTGAAGCTTGATTTTGATAAGAGAAATGTTATGCATGAGGCCATATGCTGATTAGTATGTTGGTGATCAACCCATCCCTGAAAGAACTGAATTCCCGCTAAAGGGTCAAATATGCCATTTGGGATTCTTTCTTGATTCTATGCTCCCTGTAAAGATACAGGTGTCATCAGTGTTAAGTAGGCTTTTCTTTTTTTTAAACCAGTGATGCCTTACCTCAATGACTTATATATTAATTTCATCCAAAATACATTCATGTACATTATATGGTATGCTGTAACATAAATGCAAAATTGGATCTGTAGGAATGCGTATAATTTATACCTATTCTGTTCTGCCACAATGATTTTTTTTTTTTTGATCCAAACCTATTTAAAAATCTTAGTATTAAACTTCAAAAACACAAAAACTTTGGGACCAATTACCTGAAGGACCATGTTAAAATCAGTATCTGATCCATCAGTAAGGAATGTGTGCCAGGGACGGCTTTTTTTCTGTGGTGGCTTCGCATCTTGGGACACCATCCCAGCAAAATATACTTAGCTCTTTCCTTGTTGGTTTTTAGATCAGTTCTTTGTGTTTAATAGGTATTTAATTTGCTTTATGTTTGTGAATTGCATATAATGTGTGTGAGTTTTTAGTTTGGTTTTTGTGAAATGGGTGTTTGGTTCTGTAGAAGCAATTATGGGATTTGGCATTAGAGAATCAATTTCTACTTTTGTCTTCCATTTTGTTTCTTGGCCAACTTATTTGTCTTTGCAATTCATTAGTTTTCTTGCTATGAATGAAATACTAAAGTAGAAAAAATGGGTTTCAAAGGCTGCATTTGCAATTTGGAATCCATGTCTGTCCTGCCCTTAGGTTCTGGGACAAGTTGCTTTTCTTTTAACCTCACCAACCTGCCTTCTGGGAAATCAAGTTCTATGGCTATTATGTACTCTATACGCCCTCTCTTATGAAAGGGCAGGTTTCTCCACATGACACTTTCTCAAAATCCCAAGGACCAACACTGGCCCCAAAATGCTGAAGACCTTTGATTAGCATCCATCTTCTAAAAGATTCAGTAATAAATTAAATTAGAAGACTCTAATGCTGGGAAAGGTGGAAGGGAAGAAAAGAGGAAGACAATCAGCAACAATGTGGATGGAGTGGCGATGGGTGCACCATTGGAAGACCTGAAGGGTTAGGGACAGATCGTCAAGGAGGAAATCTACCTATGTGGTCACTAAGAGTAGACAATGACTTGGTGGCACATCAATCAATCAATCAATCAATCAATCAATCAATCAATCAAATATAAATCACCTTCCTTATTATCTACACATTCAGAGATTGGAGATACTGAAGGAAATGTGAAACAACTTTAAAACTGCAGAAAGAAAATGTACCACTCATTGTTGCTTCAGCTGTGCTTTGTCATTTTCTTTTCTATTGAGGATAACAATGCATGTAAAGAAATGATATGTGGCTGCCTCTGAAAACAGGAGCCCATCGTCTCTTTATCTCTTTCTTCCCAACCTCCCCTTTAAGTTTTGGTAATAAACAAATATGATGAGCCCTTGAATTTTTTTAAAAGTTGTGAGAAAGGGTCCTGCAACCTAATTAACTTTTTTTTGGAGAGCATACTACTTTTATTCAGACCTATAATACAACAGTTTTGAAATACAGCGGACACATCTGATCATCCTGCCTCAGGAAAATCTTGTAGAGTTTGAAAGGATTAAGAAAACGGCAACCCAAATGAGTCATCTTAAGGAAGTGCTATAAGGCTTAGGACTTTTTACCCAAAGAAAGAAAAGAGCATAGATAACATGATATAAATATAAGTGGTTATGGAGAACTGAACTATGGAATTTGCTATCCCAGAGTGTGGCAGTAAGCACCAACTTGGATAATTTTAATTTAATAAATTCATGGAGTTTATTAATGACTACTATCATCTCAATTAATAGCAGGTTCTCAGTACCAACCATGCAGGTCATCCCAACAGAGGTACTGTTTCACTTGCTACTTGCTTATGGGTTGCACGTAGACATCTGCTGCTGTAGGAAGAAAAGGGAATAGGCAGGACTTGACTTGATCCAGCATATTCTTCTCAAGTGCTTATATCAGATCAAGGAGAATTATAGTTTAGGAAAAATAAATCCTTGCCCGTCTAGGAAGTTATATATACCACCATCCCAATTTTGCAGAAATGAATGATGATTGGTAAATAGGGTCATTGCAAACTCTAAGAATCTGTCATGGTTCAAACTGTCATGTAATATACTACTGTATATAAAGCAACTGTATACAGAGATGAGGGTTCCATTTTCGAGCCAGGTGGATCTATGATCTGAAGTAAATTTGAAGGTTCCTCTATAGGCACAGAATTTAAATCACTGTTTCTCAACCTTGGGAACTTTCAGATGTGTGGACTTCAACCCCCAGAATTCCCCAGCCAGGCATGTTGGCTGGTGAATTCTGGGTGTTGAAGTCCACATCTTAAAGTTCCCAAGGTTGAGAAACAGTGATCTAAACACTTTGGAGGAAAGCTAATCTACTATTAGAGATGTTCAGGAGTACATATCTGTCACCATCTTTATATTCTAGCCAGAAACTAAATACATATTTGAAGGTTTTTCCTGAGATAGAAGTTAAACCATTAACATAAACCAAAACAATTTCTATGACATTAGTGAATACTTTGTCATAGGACCCATACATTTTTCTTTTTCCAACCATAGTGCCTTCATGTCCAATCCTGATCCACTCAGGGCTTCTCCCCTATTTCCCTAAATCATCTCCCACAGTTGAAATGCAAGCAAGAAAACACTAATGATTTTTTTTTAAGGAGAGCAGTTCTCAATAATTCTCTCTTGTCAATCCAAAATTCTGTTAAATTTGCTTCATAGATGTAAGTACATAGCATGAATATGCAGACACTGGAACACACATACAGTATTTGATGAGAGATGAGGAAACAGTGCATTCATGGTTACGACAGCTTGTTATGCTCAGAGGCACCTGTAGGGGGAGTAAAAAAGATGGCAGTCCCAACTGCACAACTGAAGCCTTGTCCTTTTGTACTGTACATGTGATGAAGTTGCATGCATTTACAAAGGGACGGGTCTGTCTTTGCATGGTCTCAACCTCCATCTTGATGTCTGTGACACCTACCCTTCATGGATGCCTCAGTTATCCATGATTGTGATGTGTAAATGAGTTCTATAATTTCTAGGTGTCCTAATAAACATAAGAACTAATATGATCACATTACTCTTGCAAGGACAGGGTTCTTATCTCAGCAGTAGTTTTTCTAAAGAAAAAATCCCCAGTGCTTCTCCATTATGTGCAGTTATACCGCTGGTAGGCTGCCAAAAGCACTCATCTTGATGGGAGTTGGTAGATGGTCAAATTTTCAGTGTTCTGGTTCAGAAAGAACACCAAGTGTAATGCATTGGGGAGAGATCTAAAAAACTATACATACACTACAGCAGTGTTATCCAAACTTGGCCACTTTAAGATGAGTGGATTTCAACTCCCAGAATTCCCCAGCCAGCAGGGCTGGCTGGGGAATTCTGGGAGTTGAAATCCACTCATCTTAAAGTGGCCAAGTTTGGACAACACTGCACTACAGGAACATCAGCTTTCATGTGCACTGGTAGAAGGACACTCTTATATCATGGAGGTGTCTCCCAGAGAGGATTTCAGACATTGCCTAGTAAGCACAATCCGCATGAGCATAGCTTCTATGCTCTTCTGCCAATGCGCAGAGAAGGATCTGCTTGGAATAAATGATGGCATCAGCTTGATATAAATAGCTATCATTCGTAGTTACTATCTGATGGCAACAATTTGGGGGGAGGCACACTCTAAACAATGTTGAACAATTTAAAAGGTCAGATTCAGAGGCGCATTTAAACATTCCCATTAATCTTTCTCTGGGAAATAAAAGGAGTGGATTGTGTTCTTTGTTTTCAACAATCTATGTTTTTTAAAATGTAAGTGACTGGAACTTCGAGCAAGAACAGTGAAACATGTGAAAGTTAAATCAATTTGACTGGCTTAAAAGTATTTTTTGGTTTAGTTTATTACCATTTTAATACTTTCTTTCCATGCTCAGTGCTAATCAGGGATGACAAATAGGCTCACCTCTGAATACACTTGGCACTAATAATGCCATAAAGTAGTCCTCTTTAATTGTTACCTCAGGCCACAGTCATCAAGCAGACCCATAAAATGAAGCCAGTGACAGCTTTTCCTTTTGCAGGATTTATAAAGAAAGCCTCACCTATGCATGCTTGGTCCTTTTTTATGTTGCCATCTTAGTACTAATCTTATTAAACAAAAGAAACAATATAGTACCTTTTCTTTTTCTCAATCAGAACTAAACATTATTGGCTGTAACCACCATCTCTTCCACTTAAGAGAGCAAAGAAAATTGCAGAAGAGACACAAATAAGCCACACCACCAGTTCCTTTGCAATGCAGGGTGAGCAGTTCATGCACATGAGAAGTTTGCTGTTTTCCCTTCCTTTTCCTGTGAAGGTGAAAACTGTCATTCATCACACTGGACCAATGAGGGAGAGACACAATATGTAATTAGCTCAGGACTTGAGTCTACAGCTGATGTCTAAATGGACTTGGATGGATACAAAGTCCCTAAGCAAACAAAGAATGTCTGTACCAGTAGAAGAGACTCCTTAATTTCACCACACATGGACAGATTCAACCATAGTTTTAACTGGGAAACTGTCAGCATTTTAGACCAAGCTAAATCTAAAAACCTGAGGGAATTCCTGGAAGCTTGGTATTCAGACAAGTCAGCCATCAACAGGCACATACAGATAAACAATATTTACATACCATTTAAAAGAGACAATAAAAAGCTAAAAAGGAAACAAAAAGACCAGAAGATTCCCTCACCAGCAATCAAGACCCAGATAAGCAGGGATTAACACCAGAGTTAACACCAGACAAACAATCAAGCAGAAAACAATAATCAAGGAACAACACTGGCAGGGAGCAAGCCTCACTCCCTTCTAGCACTGAAGATGTTACCTAGTCGGGTAATGAAACATCTGCAAGAAAACAACCAAGCTCAGGGAACCCCAAGGACTCAGGGAACCCCAAGGAAGAATGTCAGGCTGACCACCATCTTCCAATCCTTTTAGCAATGGGCCCCCAAAAGACTAGGTCATACTACCTGCCTCATATCTGATTCTTGGTCATTTGACAAAGTGAAGATCTCTCATTGGTTAAAATCCAGATTCAGTATCACAGGAACCAGATCACCTTTGTCTTAGGAGTGTGGTAGAAGTGACTTGCATGCCCATTCCTTTGTCAGTGTGGAGGATTGTTGGCTGAGCGATTTCTGTAAATTGTTCCAAAGCCATTCACTTTTCAGTTGATTTATTGGACCTTTGTTTAAAGGCAGACACTCCTTTTGAATTATATCCCATTTTTGTATGATTCACTTCTAACCTCTGTTGCCTCCTGACCACAGAGAACATTGGGAGCAGTTGCAAAACAAACTGATGCAAATTCCAGCTGGTAAAGGGCAGATAAGAAAGCTGGCAGGCATTGCCAATGTTATAGAAAAAATTATTATCAGCAGTCATGAATCTGTGGGCATTTGTTTGATCTATGTGCAAGAAACAATGTCTCAGTGTTGGGTCTAATGCAGCTGCTGCTTAGCTTTCAGCCTTTTATTCTGAGGTAGCCTTGCATCATGGCTCAGGGCTCTAGGTATACTGGATATCACTGGATGTATTAGCCCTCCCTATATCCAGTTTCTTAACAGAGAAGCCTAATTGCCTCATGGGTAAGGAGTGGAGACCTCAGGCTAGATTCAAAGGCACAACTGATTGAGTCTCACCCTTTGGGCTGGTAATTCCCCACTCACAATCTATTGATTCAGAATTCATTGGCTGATGGGGATTTCTCATAGGGCTACTGTATTTGGGCTGCAAACACTCCAGCAAACTCTGACCGTTTGCTTCTATCTAGTGGCCTTTTGGAGTTTTGCAGCCTAGAGATGATTGCTCTAGATTCCCATTCACACTTCAGGAAACCAGTAACATGGCCTTTGCCCACTGTTGAGTTTGTGCTATCCTCAAATCAGCAGAAAATGCTACCAGCATGAAATTGGCTATCCCCATGTATTAGTATGTGGGAATGGCCTTGGGCAACAGGTGGAAGAGCCTCAGACTAGACAATGGTCAGACAAATGGTAGCTGAATCTGCAAAAGGAATGGGGGTGTGGCAAATGTCTCAGAAGGGACCCTCCCTAGTTTCTTGGGCCATAAAGGCAAGGGGGGAGAGATGTACTTTCAGACTTGCAAGATTCTGTTACTATAACCTTACAATAAAGTTAGAGCTAATACCTCTGGGTATTACCTTGTAAGGTTGATGCCAATTACTAATCCCTATCCTTCTTCTATTGCCCCTGTTTGAAGTCACTGTGGTCACGTCCCTTCCCTTCAAGGTAATGAATAACAAAGCCTAACAGATATTGTAGACCTTGATATTAAAGATCCTTGGAAGGTACAGGTGTAACATTAGTACAGCTTATAAGAACTTGAGTCTGTCTCACTCATGGACTGGGGATGAGATAAAGGCAGCATCGTGGGGATATGGAAGGAAAAAAGATGTTGGCAGGGCACCCTTGTGGGGAAAAGGCTCTTAAGCAGTTGGCACGAGGTCTGTTATCATCCAAGTGTTCTGCACTCTTTGTCCATCTTCTTTTCTTGTCCACTACTTGTTTTCCCACAATGCTTTGGGTATTAATGATGAGGGTTTTGTTTATTTTTTACCCTCTCCCTTGACGCTTTATATAGTCTTCTGCCAGATCTTCATACTCAGAAGGAGATGTTTTCCTGACGTTACTTTGCTATGAGGATCAATTCCAAAATGTATTGTTAAGAATCTTCACATCTCATAATTATTGCCACCTAGCGGCCAAAAGGCAGACTAGTTTGCTTAGCTAAGTAACAGTGAAGTTGGAGATAGATGTCAGACTGACATTTTAGTGATTAGATATACACATATAAACGTTAAAATTAAATTTAAAAATATAAAAACAAAAAATAAACTTGGTGAGATTTTAATTCTCTGCAATGCTTTTCTTAGATAATTTGTTTGCCACAGAAAAGATCATTCATTCATTCATTTATAAAATTTAGTTCAAAATTAACCACACCATGAAAATCACAGTTTAAACTTGGTCATATTGCAATACAACCTCCACCTTTTACATAATGGCATGTGACATCACAACCCAAGTACCAAAGTGTGGAGTTGACATCACGATATCACAATATACATCTCATCAATTTGGTAACATTGTGGTTAGGAATGGACCCTTTGTTGTCAACATAATCTGCTTATTATGATTTTTATTTCTAGTAAATTTAGTCCCACAGTGGAAAGGGATTTTACTGAGTGTAAACAAAGTTCGAAACGCATGTCAAGCTTTCAGTTCTATTACTATAATAATCCATGTTACAGCATCATATTTCTAGAGTTATGAAAATAGGACAGACTTTCAAGGATTTTAAAACATCTCTTGGTGTATAAAAGTTCTCCTTTCCAAGGGTTACCTCACTGACAAGATGGAGAGCATGCTGGTATGTAGTTAGTTTCAAGAATACATGAAATGCAAATATTGTCTATGAATAATTTATCTTTTACTATCACATTTAGAAAATTGCATTATGTGAATTTCAATGACAGATGCAGTCAACTGAACTGCAGTCAACTGAACATTCGATAAACTCAGAGCTTTTCCTTTACATTATAGCAGTAAAGCAAATACTATCTATCCTTTTCTAAGTTGCTTTGTTGGTGTTTTTACTTATTATATTTATGCATTTGCAAGCCTACATATAGTTCTTTCATGAGCTCCCATCCAGGCCAGATATGCTTAACGTCAACAGTAACCATTTTATGGTCTTTGTCATCAGAAATCAGCTAATGGAGAACTCCTTTACATGATTAAAAAAACAAACAAACCCTAAGGCAGAGATTCTCAAACTGGGGATCATGAACAATTTGGAATGAGTCTTGGAATATTTTTTTTTAAAGCTAATCAGGATTCTTTGACAACGTGGAGTTTTTTCAAACTTAGTCCCATTTTGCCTAGCCCTCCCTGCAGCAGCTGGGAACAAAGCACAGTGAGTTTTGAGAGATGGCTAATCCTGGGGTCCAGCCATCTGTCAAAACCACCCAGAAATCACAGCAATGCTGTGATGGGCAGATGGTTTTCTGCCAGCTGTGACAGCAATGGCATGTACAAGTATATTCTGTCTTTGAAGTGTCCATAGAAGCACACATGTTAGTGAACTTCAGTGCTTTTATCCATTATTTTAAGTTTATAGCCTCTCAAAATGGAAAAGTTTTGTTTCATAGTAAAATAATAATAATAATAATAATAATAATAATAATAATAATGATGACCAATTTACCAGCGGTATTAATAAAACACCCTAAGTCAAGAAAGGAGGATGAAAGTTACATATTGTTTAGTAAGTTGTACATCTATTTCTTACCAACCCTAACCTCAATAAAATCATTACTTGTATTCGTGAGGTAGTTGAATAAATTCATTTGTCATTTTAGGGAGATGTATCGTTGCAAAATCTGGAAACTCCTGCCCTAAAGGACAGTTTCCACCCAAAATGAGATATATTTACACAAATTGTCCAGATTTATAAGGCTGTATTCTATCAGAATATATCCTTTGGCATTGGTGTGTGCATATGAGCATTCCAGCAAATGGAAATCTTACCTACATGAGATTAGTGTAACAGTTTTGATAACTATAACAGAAAGGATATTTAGCTACATGAATTACGTTATAAGTATAGGCAAGGTTCAGCATTTACATCCTATCAGGAGGAAAGTAAAAGAATGTATACCCTCTGCATATGTGCCTAGGAAGGAAAACAGTAGGAAGTCACCTACGATGAGGAGTCTCTTAGACAAAGAGCAATCACAGTGACAGACAAAGAGTGCATTCTTAATTCTCTATTTATACCCTACTGCCCCCTTATAGTAATGAGGTACTGAAGATCCATTGCCACTAGATTTGCACAACTGATGGTATCATCTGCCTCATTCGTTGAATATACTGTATGACACATTCTCCAGAACATCTCCAGATAACTTTTTCTCCAAAAACCCATCCCATTCCTCTGGCTACCCAACAACTTCTGTGATGAAATCTGAATTTGTATGCAACCAAATGCCATATGCTTCAGTTTCAAGTTCAGTGCAATTGTAGTGCTTCACACACAAAATAGCTTCCATGTTGATGGTGCTTTGGCAAGAAGACTGGGAGCCTTTACAGATACAAATAAGAACCTTAAGTCTGAAATTTGAGAACTATTTATACAATTGGCAGTTCAACCAAGCCTTGCTCCTTTATGAATAAAGAGGTAATATGGCACAAAGGCCATGCTTCTCAGTTAGATTTTCCTTCCAGATAAAGATAAGGACAAATTGGTAGATATTTCTGAGAGCAGTACACAAAAGCCTTGGTACCACAGAGTGTTCAATGAAATGTGCTTTCTGAAACACTTAGGGAAATACCACACATAATAAAGGTCTGGCATATTGTCCCCAGGCAGAATAATCCTGGCAAACAAGGTCCCTATTGAGTTGTTCTACCAAAACACAGTGATAAGGAGCTGTCTCAGATGGATCAGCTGGTGAAAGGAGAATCTCTGTTGTGTGCAATGCCTGTCCTTAATGCAAGGAAAACCAGTGCAAGACAAAAGGGGTTCTTCACAAAAAGATGGGCCAGTCCTTAGCTAACACATCAGTGAAGTTATAAGTCCTTTGTTTCACTTCTGATCCACAGGAAGCAATCTGTGATGAGAGTGAATGGGTGCGGTACATACTTCTGGCATCAGCCTATTCACAGGGAATGATTGGTGCCTAATTAGCAAAAGTGTTGATTCTAGCTATTACGGTGCCATTTTCTTTCCTTGATGTTAGCAAACTTCTATGTGTCTTCAGTAACCCTTGTGATCATTACCAAGTCAGAAGGCTACAGGAACTGATGGAATACCCACTGAAATATGGCAAGCAACAGAAGAAGAATCAGTCAAGGTTCTAACCAAGCTATGCCAGCAAATCTGAAGAATGACAGAGTGGCCAACCAATTGGAAGAGGTCAATCTACATTCCAGTACCAAAGGAGACTCAACAGAGCGTGCAAACTATCGTACAATATCCTTAATTTCACATGCTAGCAAATAATGCTTAGGATCATCTAATGCTACATGGAAAAAGACATGCTAGATGTTCAAGCTGGCTTTATAAAAGGCCAAGGAACATGAGACAGTATTGCTGATGCACGCTGAATAACTGAAAAAGCCAAAGCATACCAAAAAGAAGTCAGTATGTGCTTCATCGATTATAGAAAAGCCTTTGATTGTGTTGATCATGCCAAGCTGTGGAAAGTGGTTAGAAGAATGGGAATCCCAGAACATCTCACTGTCCTCATTAGAAACTTATATACAGGTCAGGAAGCCACAGTACAGTACAGAACATGGCAAAACAGACTGGCTCCAGGATGGCAAATAAGTGCAACAGGGCTGCATACTCTCCCCTTATTTATTTAACCTATATGTGGAATATATATTAAGAGAAGCTTGATTGGAAGAAGATGAGCATGGTTTCAAAACTGAAGGAAGAAACATAAATAACCTGTGCTATGCTGATGACACTACTCTGATAGCTGAAAATGCAAAGGATCTGAAAGCCTTAGTACTAAAAGTCAAGGAGCAAAGTGAAAAAATGGGACTAACTCTAAATATAAAGAAGATGAAATTAATGACAACAGGTAGAACAACCAGCCTTAGAATTGACAGTGAAGACACTGAAGTGATGAATAGTTTCTGTCTTTGAAGTTCAACCATCAACAGTAAAGGAACAAGCAGTCAAGAAATATGCTGCAGATTAGCACTTAGTAGAACAGCCATGAAGGCCTTCGGAAAGATCTTCAAATGCCATGATGTGTCTATACTTACAAAGATCAGAATTGTCCAAACCATGATATTCCCTGTGACGCTCTATGGAAGTGAAAGTTGGATTTTAAAGAAGCAGGATAGGAAGAGTATTGACGCCTTTGAATTTTGGTGTGGGAGAAGACTCCTGAGAATTCTGTGGACAGCCAAAAAAACAAACTGATGGATCATCAAACAAATCAAAGTTCTCACTCGAGGCACAAATGACCAGGCTCAAATTATCCTACTTTTAGGATAATTTGATGTGTACTCTGATTCTCAGGACATTTAGGACATATTACACAAAGACCCAGCTCTCTGGAAAATGCTCTAATTTTGGGAAAGGTGGAAGGAAAGAGAAGAAGAGGATGACAGCAGCAAGGTGGACGGACTCAGTTACAGTTGCGAAGAGTCCCCTGTGGGGAGACTTGAAAAAACAGGTTAGGGATAGATTGTCCTGGAGAAAATCTATTTATGTGATCACTAGGAGTTGAAAACTTGGCATTTTTAATACTTGTGCTAGCCATTTCTTTGTAACAAGCTTCAATGCAGGCAACTTTATTCTGTTGTTTTTGTGCTGTTCTAGATGCTCAGTTATTCTTTGCTTCAGTTCCTCTTGTTTTTCAGTTAGAGGACTTTGTTCTTTCTGAGGAAAATATAGAAAAGAGGGTGCCTGGTTTGGGAATGAGAACAATTTAATAGCAATGCTGGCTTCCTCTACTGCCAATTCCCCCTGGTTTGCCTCTACTATCTGAGCTACTTCTGGCAAGGCTTTGATTTCTTTGCCCTGGGTAGACCTTTGCAGTTCTTCCAATTCTACTTCTGTGAATATTTTACAGAATGTCAGCCAAGTTTGGCTAGGTGTTGCCATGCATTGGGCATTTTAAACATTCTTTCTTTCAAAGCCTGTATTGCTTTTTCTTGTTCTTTTTCTTTTAAAGGAAGCCTCTCAAATGTTGAGAATCAGAGTACACATCAAATAATTACTGTATTCTCAATATGTATGTATTCGAAATTTAATAAAAGTCACTTCATCAAGGAATTCTTAGCATTCAGAGGCTTGACGTGGTTGTGGGGCTTGCATGATTTGAGGAGGATGAGAGCTATGCCAGAGGTTCAACCATACTGAACAGGTCCCATCAGAGGAGCCAGATGAAGAGTGTCTGTCCCATAAACAATATGGTGAGATGTAACTTACAGAAGCCCATATCAGATTGGTCATTGCCTGGGTCAACAAATATTGATACAATACTTCATATTATGTATCATTATTGATCTGCTAGCCTTTGTTCGAGGGGACGCGGTGGCGCAGCGGCTTAATGACGCTGAAAGTTGCCGGCCAGAAATGGTCGACACTTTAGCGGTTCGAGTCCAGCCTTCGCGTTAACAGGGTGAGCTCCTGTTTCCTCCCCAGTTCCTGTCAACCCAACAGTTCAAAAACTCACATGAGTAGATAAATGGGTACTCTCACTCTGATGGGAGGAAAAATGCTGGCGGCGCCTTGCAAAAAGGAGTCGGGAGCAGTTGCTGGTAAGCGTGAAAAACAGCGCGCGCCAAAAAAGGGCGCAAAGCAACAGAAACCCCGCCTCCTGTGCTCTCCAGCTGGGCTCTGCCCTAGGAAGGAGGCACTGGCAAACCACTTCTGAAACACCTTGCCTTGAAAACTGCAAAGGACTTGTCCAAAGCAGTCACTGCAGAGTCGGTAACGACTGAGCGCAGATAAAAAAAACAAAAACAAAAACCTTTGTTCTGGTATTTCTGATTCTGAATGTTGTTCTTTCCAGAACTGGTGCATTTTTTTCAGATATCCTCTTCTCATTGGGTTTGTTTTGTAATACCAGACCATTTCTTCATTTTCAGTCTTTGTATATTTGCGACAGATAAACAACTTTTCTTCCAGTAGTCCTGCAGTTGCTGGCCCTGGTTGCTCAGCCAACAGTCCTGAGTCCTGTAGCCCACTTGTCACCAGATGTCCAGGAACAAGAACACCTAGCATGGTCCTTGTTGACCCTTGGCAATGACTAATCCAGTGTAAGTTTCTGTAAGTTACATCTTAAAATACATGTTTAAATAAAAGCTTTTGCGTATATCTTTTTACATCATGAGAAATGCCAGGCTGGAAGAATCACAAGCCGGAATTAAGATTGCAGGGAGAATCATCAACAACCTCAGATATGCAGACGATACCACCCTAATGGCAGAAAGTGAAGAAGAACTAAAGAGCCTCTTGATGAGGGTGAAAGAGGAGAGTGCAAAAGCTGGCTTGAAACTCAACATTAAAAAAACTAAGATCATGGCATCTGGACCCATCAATTCCTGGCAAATAGAAGGGGTAGAAATGGAAGCAGTAACAGACTTCATTTATTTGGGCTCCAAGATCACCGCAGACGGAGACTGCAGCCATGAAATTAAAAGACGCTTGCTCCTTGGGAGGAAAGCTATGGCAAGCCTAGATAGCATATTAAAAAGCAGAGACGTCACCTTGCCGACAAAGATCCGCATAGTCAAAGCTATGGTTTTTCCAGTAGTAATGTATGGCTGTGAGAGCTGGACCATAAAGAAGGCTGAGCGCCAAAGAATTGATGCCTTTGAACTGTGGTGCTGGAGAAGACTCTTGAGAGTCCCCTGGACTGCTAGGAGGTCAAACCAGTCAATCTTAAAGGAAATCAACCCTGATTGCTCATTGGAAGGATCGATAATGGAGCTCAAGCTCAGATACTTTGGTCACCTAATGCGAAGAGAGATCTCTTTGGAGAAGACCCTGATGCTAGGAAAGATTGAAGGCAAAAGGAGAAGAGGACGGCAGAGGATGAGATGGTTAGATAGCATCACTGAAGCAATGAGCATGAAACTGAGCAAAGTCAGGGAGGCAGTGAAGGACAGGAAGGCCTGGCGCAATATGGTTCATGGGGTCACGAAGAGTCGGACATGACTTAACGACTAAGCAACAACAACAATATCTTTTTAACACAGCATGGGTAAGCACCTGCACCATGATATAGGAAGGAAATAGGCAGATTCACCTATCCCTGTCAAATATATTGCCTCTGTGGAACAGAAGGTGTGGCAAGACGTTTGGTCAACAAGAATCTCAGAGATTGCACCTTTAAGTTACACTGGTCCTCAACATGATCAGTAAAGTATGGTATGTTACTAGTGCTACATAAGGGATTTCTAAGAATAGTGAAAGAAGGACGTTATGGAAAGCTGACATTCTATGTGGATGAGATATTCTGACAGAGAACACTTTCCTGCATAGTGTTGAGTTCTATATATTCTCCAGCATTGCAAACTTCTCCAGCCACATAGATTATGCAAGGATGACGGCTCTGTGAATTAACATTCTCTGCATCTAGAATAAATTTTGCCTTTCCTAGAATTGACCAAAGCTATTTTTCCCCATGAATGCATTAGTTTTGCTCTGCAAGCCAAATGGAATGAAAAAAATAGTTTGTGCACTGACATTTTCTGGGTCTAATTTATTCAGTTGACAAAGAAAATATGATAAAGGAACTAGTCAAAGATTCATTGCTTTGTAAACAATGAGATAATAATTGGAATATTGTAAGCCAATCATCTGTGCCCAACCCAGTTTCCAAATATAGGGCATGTTAAAAAAAAAAAAAAAGCAATATGAAGTGAATTTGCTTTTGTCTGAAACATTCCTATTCATACAGTGGCCCCTATCTAACATCAGGCACAGTTAGCAGCCAGGAGTACACATAAGGAATCTCAAAATTTTATTAACAAAAGTGGTGGTGATTAGCTGATTGGCAAGGTAGGAAAAGAAAGGAAGCCGGGCACTAAATCCAATCCAATACTCTGCTTCTTTCAAGGATATAATTATTACTCAGTGTAATTTGGGGCAATCTACAGGTTACTTGTGAGGAAGTCAAATTCTATGAATAATATTTTTTTGCATACATAAATACTCATCCAGTTATTGACTCCATATTATTTGAGCTCTTAGTGAATAAGGTGACACTCGCACGTTTCTGAGTATACGTGAATATACTTTTAACACAGGAGAGTTAAAGCAAACGAATGTGAGGCTAAATTTGAACATGGTGCAGGGGACATCACATAGATAACATATTCTTTCATGTTTATGAACATAGACTGTATGACAGAGGATTGCCACACTATGCAAAACAAAAACAAAAAACAAAAATCAATATTCTTTCCCTTCAAAAATGTTTTTTGGAGCTCCATAATTGGTTATAAATGATTTTCCCAAAGCTTCAATTTGTCATTCTACTTGGCATTATAGGATTGCTTTAAAATGTGTTTAAATAATGATAAATTATTTGGAGAGGTCTATGCCATCTTTTATCTTTATTTTTTTTATGCTTTATTGATTTTATTGTAATTTCCTTGTTGATTGTTGTAAGCTGTCCAGGGTTGTTGAGAGTCAGGTGGCATACAAGTTTAATAAATTACTATTACTATTACTATTACTATTACTATTACTATTACTATTACTATTATTATTATGTTGCATGATGTTTGAACTTTCTGAATTATGGATGTAGGTTGAATATTAGACCTGTGCGAATATTCAAAACTTGAACTGATTTGCAGATGGCTTCCCCCACATATGTTTTAATGGCCTGAATTGGTCCAAATTGGTCTGAATCAGTTTGGATACTTTGCACATCCCTATTTGGCAAAATCAAACTACTCTTTTAAAAATAACAGTTTAAACCAGAAAAGAGACATGACTTAGAGCAGAATCATGCCACTTAAAAGAACATTTAAATTCCAATGGCTTTATCAGGAGTGTTCAGCATTTGTTTCAAACTGTCCCTTTGAATCAATGAGATTTCAACACCCCTAACTTTATCTAGAATGTGATTTTAGACTATTTACTTTTTAAAAATATAAATATCCCATCACTCTGCTACCAAGAAAGGTAATATAAGTGTCAGTATATATTTCATTCTTTCATCTTTCTTATAATCTAGCCATTTCCCATGTTTCAAGAATTAGAAAAAATAATTTATGCCAACGAACATATGTTTTGGTGGTTCAAACAAAACTTAATGTTGTGCAATTTCTTGCTTTTTTAATTTATAACATTGGAGTTGAGCAATCTCCCCTTTCGACAAAACATAAAAAGGGCACAATAATCCCCTGCCCCCTGTTGAAGGAGGTTAGTTAACACTTATCCTCAACTGAGTGGGCCCAGATCTACCTCCATTGTTGGCTGGACAAACAGGGAAATGTCCTCCCGTTTAAACATTGACCTTGACTAATGATAGATCATTGTTACAGCGGCTGCAGCTTAGCTGAATGTTGGAACACAATAATCTCTCTTTTTTACAAAAAGCATACAACTTTTGAGCTGCCAGTCTAAAACTCTTGTCTTAAAGACTTCATCATCACGCTCACTTACCTCCCTTTGGCTGATGATATTTATGTCCACTAACTTGCGCTGACAGCATATTTTGGCAGGCAGGACGTATTCCCACTGTTTCGTGTTTGGCTTTCTTTCAAATCTAGTTTACAAATCTCAAGATGGTTTCAAGAGAGCGGCTTTCCAAATGGCAAGATAAAAATCACCGAGAAATGACTGATCTACTCAAAAGTTGCAAATGAAAATTGAAGTGGGGGAAAAAAAAAAGAGCCAGGCCAGGAGGGGAGGTAAACAACTCATCAAAACTTTTCACCTTTGTTCCTTGTTATCCACTTGCCTTGCAGTTGGAGATGATTGTACTCACAGTGTTTCAATAAGCTAATTTTAATATCAGCAGGATGTTTGATAAGTTGGGTGAATTTTAATACAGGGATTTAACATTTTGCTTTAGTTCCTCAATAGCAGTGCTCCATTTTGTATACGTTTTAGTTTACTGATCGCCTCATTCTTTTTTCATTTCATTCAGAACTGAATTCAGAATTCACTTTTTAAAATTGGTTCCACATCAGGACTCACTAAGTTTTGCCATCTAATACGTGGGCTTCTTGCCCATATATTTCTAAATCTCCCTCCTTTGTCACAGAAAAGCCAGCCAAGCTCCATCCATCTAGCTGCCAAAATCTCTCAGTCATGAACAGTTAAGAATAGTTTGGATCAGGACTGAGAATCTCCCACTGAACCCCAAGGACTGATTCAGTCTGGGCAAGCATGTTCCAGTAAAGTGGGGGGGGGGCGCTGTAATTTAGAGGCCAGGGGTATCTTCCCACAGGCATGCATGCATGCATGCATTTCCTGATGTGATCATCCAGGATAACACATCTAAATATATAAACTGATTTCCATGTATACTTTCATACCTTCACTATTCATACATATCATTGTTGTAAACCATTGTTTTATGGATCACATGCTATGAGAACTTAGCCAACTGCCATCTATCAAAAGATATCACTAAACAAATCACCTTCCATTTTCATAAACTGAGACTATTGGAAAGCCCTCATTGTGGTCTGGGGGAAATTTTCAAAGCAGAGTCACTACTAATGAGAAAGTTAGTTCATATATTTCTCTATCGATGAGATCTTTATAAAATTATATTGAAAGCTCTACTGATTTCCTAACCATCCTATGTGTCTTTATTTCTCTTGAAAGTGCACATCCAACTTCTTTATACAGTAAACCCTCAGTTTAATGGACTAAAAGCAGGGAAGGAGCTCTGTTAAAGGCAAAATTTTGTTCAGTTTGAATGGGAGTTTCTGCATGCATGCTTTCTATATTTTACAGATTTCATGTATTTTACACATACATGCTCATGGTGCAGTGAGGCTTTCAGATAGTTTCAAATTATAAGCATGGAGGTTGTTTTACAGTCTAAACCTGAGCAAAGGATGGATTTGGGGAGTGTAATCCTAGGTTGACACATTACACTAACTTGCACAATAGAGTTTCATAACAGCTTTTTATCATTCCTTCTGGCAGTATGTTGCCTAAAGTTAAGCCCCTATGGACTAAATGGTTGTCTTTTTTTCATGTGTATGTGCAAACACATCCTGCACAATGTCCACAGCTAATCTGCAGTTTTGTTAACTGACTCTTTGTATTTTTCAATGTTACAGGATGCTACACAGATTAATGGCATAAATGAATCAAAAGTGCAAGGGTTTTCATCTAAAGTTAAAGTCTTGTTTATACTCTTTGTTTAATTGTATCTCTATTTCCATTTTTCAGGAGATTAATTGGCTGAGATCCCTGGGTTTCTTTTCCCTTTGTCCTGCTTTCATTAATTTCCCCCAGTTCCCAATTTTCTTCATCTATGACATATGGTGCATCAGAGGATCTTCTGCTGGGATTGCCCCATGTAGTTCCTCAGCTGTATCCAAGATTTCTGATGATGGAGCATCTGGCACCATGTTAACAAGTCCCCCTTTAGTAACTGCTCCTTTTTAAACAGCATTTTCAGCATTATCTGATACATAGGTTTGTACAGTGTGCTTTCTGCAGCTATTTGGTATAGTACTTTTGGTAATATACTGGTATCGTACTTTATTCTTTTTTTCCGATTATGTGGAACTCTGGATGATTGTCTACATGGAGTACCTTCTGATATGACTGTTGTATGTTGGAGATTATTTTCCTATCATTCTAATTGATCAGATGTGTAATTGCAGCTTCTCATAGTACCTTCCAGTGACTGATAGATGCATAGTTAGTGCCGCATGACAGAAGACTGCATGTGGAAAGTCCTTGAAATAAGCTGGGAGCAGTTCTAGCTGTACTTCCACCATACCCCCAATTGTCCATGTTGGAGACAAATTAAATATTTGTGTAATATCATCAACAAGCTATACAAGCATTTTTTTTCCTGATCTCTCCACATTTTTCATTGTGGCAGTTTCCTTTATCTGTTCTGAAAATGTGTGAAAGCATTGCTGTGACACATTACTCTGATTGTGAAAGCACATTCTTATGAAATCAGCAGGAAGCAGTTTTTCATAACATTTCTCTTCCTTTGTATTGCTGTGAAGAGGAATCCCTTCTCTTTTTTGTAGGAGATTGGGTTGCCCAAATCTTGGTTTGTTGGCAACCTTGAGTCCTTGTACTCTCCCTGTTTCATTCATATGTCAAGAACAACTTTACATCTTTTGTGACTATGTGACTTGAGTCCTACTTGATGGAGAGTATGCTGATGAGCAGATGAGGCCATTTTGTTATTAGATATATCTTTTGTCCTTTATCCTCCTGTAGCGGTAAGACAAGTTTGCCAGTTCTTTCTTTGTGATCAAAATCTTTGCAGAATTGTTCAAATGCTCTGTTAGAGAGGGAAAAGGTGTAAATGCATAGACCCATGGTGACGTGAGAGCTGGTGACATGTCTTCTGTGATTTTATTGTGCCTGGATGTCACATAGCCATCTTTTTAGACAATATCAGTTGGTCACAGAATATTGTTTAGACCACATACTACAGACTGGATCATCATTTAAGGTATCAGAAGGTAGAGAGTAAGGAAGATGACCTTGATGGAGATATACAGGATCTGTTGTGTAAGCAAGAGGAGCTGAAGCATTTTTTAAGTCTGGAACATCCAGATAACATTTGGAAGTGGCTCAGGCAGGTGCCTCCCTAATTCACTGAAATATCAGGAGGATGAGGTGAAGCACAGTCAGACTTGCAAGATTCTGTTATAATAGCCAATCTCAATAAAAGAAGTTTTAGTCTTCCTGCAGAGTTGATTTCCTGGTCTGATCTATCTAGCGGGGCTGACACAGCATGACAGAAAGATATGTTCAGATTTCACACCTTTTAGATCCCAGTCAAGCTTCCTGATAAATTTTCCTACTGCATCAATGCTCATACTTCATCTTGTTCCTAGCTCATGAGTGAGTCAGGCTTATGTGATCTGGTACTGGTATTAAAGTAGTATTTTTCCCCTTAAGACACAACATCCAACAACAGCCCAATCTGTTAAGGGTAAAATTAGATATCCAGGAATAGAAGGGACTAGGGAAGTACTGATTGGCTGTTTCAGGCAGGTGTAAGTACATCTCCTCACCTTCAGCCCCTGGTCAGCCTTATCAATTGCCATTTTGTTGTTGTCTCTCTAAAATGCTTGATATGACAACTCTGTGCAATATCAATTTGATGCCAGAATTGCACAATCATGCTTGATTACTTAGCCAGTTTGACTGCAAGTGCTCTCTTATAGTTTAGCATAAAGCTGAAATAATGAAACAGTGGACTGGTGTATTAGTAGAATGGTCTACTAGTGAAATGGTGTATTAATGAAATTGTTTAACCGTGAAATTGTTTAACAGTGAAATAGCATAAACAGACTGAAATAGCATAAGATTAAATGATGGGACACCTGGCTCCTCCCCACTCCCTCTTGGAAGAATCTGGAATTTGGCATTTCTTGCCTATGAGAAGGAAGGAATTGAGAGGGAGATAAATCCTTGGTAAAAGCACTTAGCTTGTCACTCAACTCCTTTTGAGTGACAAATGCTTTTTTTTTTTTTAAATTTTATACAATTCTGGCCACGATAGAATGAGGTGTAGGAGGAGGGGCACAACAAGAAGCATAGTGATGAAGTACCTACAGCCAGACCTGCTCCATTCCTGCTGTGGTGCCATGACTAGTAGATGTTCTTCCCATCAGCTGGTAAGGTACAGAAGAGGGAGTGGAACAAAGCTGTAGGTATCAGCCAGTCATTTCACTTACCACATGCTGCACCCACAATATTAGGAAAGTGCTCAGTTGTGAGGTAAAACAGAGGCAGGATAGAGGCTGGCAACAGGGACCGCAAACGTCTTGCCAACAGAGTTTTTTGGTTGACTTAAGGATTGGCAGAGAGCATTTTAAATCAGCAGTGGGAGGGCCAGATAGCTCCAGAGCTATTGTGTTATGAAAGAAGCATTAGTATATTAGTATGTTAGTGCAGAAATGTAGTATTGATTTGAATGTGTCAATGCAATGGTATGCTTACTTATTATTGTAATCCTTTTATTGAATAACCTAAGTCTTTAATTTTGATATGATGTTATTGATTTTGTAATATCTTTGTGTTTTAGTATGAAAATACTGAAATACATAGTAAAAATACAAATATCCCAGTCAACACATGTCTCAGAATAGTTTGATGCTATCATTAAAAAATCTGAAAGTTTCCAGTATTTGGCCAGCTAATGGCTCAGCAAAAATACGTTCACCTTAAAAGATTTGTTCTGAATATGAAGCAATAGCTCACACTTAGCATAACTATAAAGTTATGCTTGGTTTTATTCCATATGGGCTCAGGTCTATAAGCTGTACAGTAAGATTTTTATACACAATTTAAATTTTTTCTATACCAGGAGTGTCACATTATTGCTGCTCTTTCTTGGTTTCAGCATAATAATGAGACTTTGCTGAAGTTCATTGACTCTGGAATGTGGGATGCTCTGTCATCCTTAAAGTAACGCAATTGTGAATAAAAAACATATGAAAATAAAATCATGCTTATTATGCTATGGTCCCGCATTATTGGTGCAATGTTGCAAAAATGCAAACTCCAATATTGAAATCTGTCTGAACAACATTGGTGGGTGCCTCTCTAAATGTAAGGCGGGGGGGGGGGGGGATACTAACCTAGTGAGTTTATAAGTTGAAAGGCATTGCTTTGTAATCAATAGACTGCTATTGATCTAGCTTAAGTTTGATCAATTGGACACTAAACCAGTCAAAAGCTGCTGAGAAGTGTGGAGTGAATTTGCCTACATTTCTTTAAGATGGTGAATTCAAGTTAAAATCTAGTTTGTAATTGATTGATTGATTGATTATATGCCATCAAGTTGTTGTCGACTCTTAGTGACTACACAGATAGATTTTGTCTGTGATGATCTGGCCCTAACCTGGTCTTTCAGGTCTTTCAATGGTGCACTCATCACCACTGTAACAATCCATCCATCTTGCTGTTGGTCATCGTCTTCTTCTCTTTCCTTCCACCATTCCCAGCATTACAGGCTTCTTCAGAGAGCAGGGTCTTTGCGCAATGTGTCTGAAGTAATACGAATAAAGATTTCAAGTGACTGAAGGACTCGTTTTTTACTCTCTCTGGCCTCTATGCATTCAGTGGGAGGTTTAAAGGATTGTTGCATTCTAATTTGCATGAAGGTGAGTACAGCTCTCCATGTGATTTAGGGCTCTCTCTCAGAGCCCCACATAAGCTCTTTAGTTCAAAGCTGTCAGCTGCCCAGAGCTTGAAGATTCTTACTTGGGATCAATCCTACTATTTTTCCAAATGAAATCATTATCCAGCAGCCTAAGATTTATTCTGCAGCTCTTTTCTGGTCTGGTTTACTCTTCCTGTGTAGATTTCCTTGAGTGTATACCTGTATATGCCTGACTTGCACTTTTGTCCCTGTTATTCTCTGTGCCCCATCTGCCTAAAGCTTTACTTCCCCCCCACCATTAATTTCTTTGACTTCCCTTTGATTCTCTCCACTCCCCTAGAGCAAAACCAAAGAACCCTCAAGTGTGTGTGTATGTGTATTTTTTCTTTACATCATGTATTGCATACACTGCAGTGTTAATACAGAAGCTTCTCAGATTTTTCAGTTGTTGTTGCATAAGAAACACCTAATGCATCATACCCAGAAAAGGCTAACACTGCCAATAAGCTAATAAGCTGTGCCAAAAAAAGCTAGCCCAGAAAAGTAAAAAGTTTTAGAAAGATTTACTTTTTAAGCTAGAAAAGGACATTTGCTGGACAATTTGAAAGCTCCCACACTGTCCTGTCCTTAACCCTGTGTTTCTGCCTTTGAAGAAGTACCGGGGAAATTTCTCAAAACTTTATTGTGATAAAGCCCTTGAAGTTATCTTATTATAACTTTGAAAGATTAATGCCATCTAAAGGATTTATCATATCTGGGTTTTTTTATGTTATACATTCATAAATAAGCAAACATCAGCAATTCTTTTGAAATGTCCCCATTATAGATTGTGGACAATTTATTTTTTATCAAATTGGATCTAAAATTGGTTTGAACTGACTCCTGATTTCTTTGATTCTCAAACCACACATTTGAAGCAAATCATGTCATCTTCAGTTCTTGAATTTGATACAGAACGTGGTCGATTTATATACCTCTACAACTATAAGATTCATAGGTATGTACTGTGCAACTCTTTCATCTTATATTTTCTCGAGAAAAATACAATATAAAGCATGTCCCGTACAAAAATAAAAACACAACAGCATTACAACAATACAAAGATAATAAAAATATGGCAACATCAAATCAAATCAAATCAAATCAAATCTGTGAAACAAACAATTTTTGTTTAAAAAAACTGGTCCCTTTGTATGCAGGTTTTGGGGGTTGAAAAATTCCATTGGCTCCAGTGGTGTTTAAAAAAGCAAACAAATCCTGCCCTCCTTAGGTGTACATGTGACTTTTTTTTCTGAACAAAAAGACTGGAAAGAATTATTAGGTTTCTCCTCATTCCCCATGCACATTTCAGCCACTTTGCAATAAACAAAAACCGGAAACTCAGTTTCTTGGTAACATATTTTACCTATCTTGAAAGTTCATCCTTTCTTGCTAGTTTTCATATTGTCTCACTATATTTCAGTGGATAATTGGACAAAGGACGCATGCCCCTCAAAACAGTCTAAATGAACTCTGGGAAGGAATTCCACAAGTGAATGGTTTAATCCCATGCATGTCTATTGCTATCTTTCTGTGTCATGCTTCCATACAAATGCTCATTTGATATTCCTTGGAAAGAGATCTTCCTAGTTGCAGGTTGTATACTAGGGAGACTTTTTATATACCACATACCAGGTCAAGAACAATGGTAAAATAGTCCAGTTGAGTAAAGTTTCTTTATTTGCTTACATCTTATAGACAGAATGTTGCCAGAGTAAATCTATATTAGTGCAACAAGTGGATATACCCTGGAAGATTCTAGGGAGTGGCTATCCTGAACCTCTTTCGCTTCCCACACTCCCCCTGTGGACTGTATTGTCTTTTGTCTCCTTTCCTCTGCTGGAATGCACCCCCTCCTTCCTGATAGCCTTGATTTCTCATATCACCCTCCTCTTCATAGATATATTCTATCACAGGCACTCTGACCATTCAGTGTCCCTTGTCTTGGTATACACAAACAATTCCTCCTTTTCATACAGATGTATATAGTGGGAATATACTTCCACAGAGCTGATTGCAGCTAAATTGCCCTGCTTTATGGTTATCTTTGTGTATTCAGTCAACTCATGGAGGAGCTGTTTTGTTACTGCCCATGAACTATAATGAGGTAAGATTCAGTATCTGTGTTCTCTTCTGCATTCATTGTGACAACATTATAATCCCACCATATCTTTGACTGCGTACATTTCTAATCTAGGAAAAGAACAAAGCACTGATATTGTAATTCTGCCTAGCATGTAGAAATCCAAATCATGTTTAATTCAATAATTGTGGGACATAAATTAATCATATTTGATGGTCTTCCTAGTCGACTTCATTAAGATCCCATGTCCACACTGAGAAACCCAGATTTTGGGCTGAACATTCTGTAGGTAGGTTTTGAAGGCTGTGCTTGTAGCCTCGACTTACCAGATGGCCTAATTTGTGAATTCAGTATCTTCCTGGAAATGTATAAAAAACAAGGTGTCACACACAAATGGATCGGGGCACAGTTCAAGGGATTATAAAGGAGCTAGTCTGGGTTTAGAGGTACTCAGCTAATATCCTCTCAATATATTTGATCATTTCCAAGGGCTCGCTTCACACCACAGGGGTCAGGAATAGCGGCACTATGCTTGTTTAGCCAAGATCTAAGCTCTCTTGATAAAACCTCTCTAACTTTGACTGAAAGCCTTCATAAATAATACTCTATTGTTCAGTTGTGATTCATCTTTGGTGAGCTGAATAAGCAGTCTGAATGCTGGCTGTACACTGCATGTATGTGTCTATGTGCTGATGTGCTGCAGACTGAATTAATCCAAATAGGAAAATGCCTTTTTTATGGCAGAACAAAGCTGCACACTGGAATGTTTGTATTTCTCATGATTGAATGGGAGGTTCTCTTGCATTCATGAATGTTAATCAAGTAAGATCCAATTAAAGGGCAGCATTAGAGGTGGGTGTGCCCAATCCTTTGTTCGCATCCAGCCACGCTGAATTTTGAGATTGATTGTCGTAGGTATTTGAGATGAGAAAGCAGAAAATGTGGAAAACTCTGTTAAATTGTTGATTACCTGTAAGAACAATACTGTCAGAATGACTATTTAGGGGAGAGGAGGCTGACTGTCCACAGGGCTGCCAACTGATGAAAAAAAAAAGACACCTTTTACTTTTGCAATTTTAATAACAGCTATTTATCTAGAAGAATAAGGTAGTGAAGCTTCTCATGGCTCACAGAAATGCATTATTCCATTCTTGTCATCAAATGAAGCTCCTGCTCCTAACACAAGAACAGAAGGTGATACAAGTTTTGCTAACCCAATAGGTTTTGTCTGCTATTGTTCTGGAAGACCTGCAAAGGAATACTCTTCAAACACAGTGAGGTTTTGGCAATTGAATCTTTAAAGTATCCATGAATAGGCAATTGAATTTGTTGCAAATCCTTCCCCTCCTGATTGAAATCTCTTAGCACCAATTCATAAAAACCTGAAATGGAACATTTAAATCATTATATCTAGTGCAAATGGAATTCTTAATAGTGAGATGCTGCCAGTTGTAAGCACCCCACTGGGGATGCATTGCCTCACCTATAGTTTTAGGTACAGTAAAAAGTACAAATCTCCATTTTAAAAATCTATAAACCTTCACTGAGAATACTCGGAAAGGTCCCTGTACAGTCCAAGTTATTTTTTTAATGGTCAGCTCCATATTTAGTTGCCAGTTTTCCATAAGAAATCAGCTACAATAGTATTGCAATAATAACATTTATGAGAAATGACAAGTTAACTACAGATGTACTGTGCTCTGAGATGCAACATTATAAATTCATTTTTAAAAAAGTACTGTAAATCCCAGTAGTTTAGCAGAGAACTTAAGGGTTAATGTTATTTCCATTCTGGTGAGTTTTACTTGCCATTATTTTTCTTTTCCTTTTCTTCCTTTTAACTGATTCATAGCATAAAATCTTCCTGGACACCTAATTATCAAGCCAGCTCGCAGTCACAGCTGTCTGCTTGGAGAACCCATTAGATGCAGCAGTTGAAGCCTCCATAATTCCCCAAACTTCCCGGTTGTGCATATTAAGAAAAGATTTTTACATGTCATATGCAATTCGGAGGTGGTGTGAATGGCGTTGGAAATGACGAGTGCTGAATGCTTGTCCATCACTCCATTCACTGGTTACAGGTGGTCTCATTTTCCACTTTCAGATATCGGCTAGCTATGACAGCAGGCACTTAATTTGCATGTTCGACAGACAACAAACGGCCCTGTGCATGTCAAAATAAGTGGTGATGCGTGACAGTTTCTACACAATGCCGTCTCCTCTTTGCTTGACCTTTGACCTTCCTGCATGTCTTCCTTCACAATAAGGAAAAAAAAAAGCAAGCACTTTTCAGCTTTGGAATAAATTTGATACCAAATTGATTATTTTTCTTTCTTCTTTTTCCATTTCTTCTTCCTCTTCTCTTATTTTAAAGTGTTCAGGCACCTAGACTTTCATCTGAAGAGCTACAAAACTCTGCCAGAAGAGTCTCAGCCATATGAAATTTAAAAATAGGCAGCTAGGACAGGAAGCTGCCTTGTTAAAATTCATTGTTGTTAAATAGTTTCGAGAATCTTTGTAAATGCAAATGTAACCTTTAAAAGAGAGCTTAAGTCAGGTTAATATTTGATTTAAAAAAAAATAAAATTTTAAAATATCACCTTAGGGCTCACTTACACTCAGATGTCCAGAAATTCATCTTGAAATGTACAGAATCCCACAATTTAATATGCTGTTCACACTTAATATGGCATCTATTTTAAATTTTACAAATAAAACAGTCAGGTAGACACATGATATCCCATATTTATTGTACTATTAACGAAACTTTATGATGGGTAGTCTGAGTGTAGAAATAAGGTATGTAATACAGCAAGGAATCCTGAACAGTGCGGTATGTCTTTGCATATTCTGAATCTGGAGGTGAACTGCAACCACATGGAGTCTTTACTACTGGTGCTTGGGCTACTTAGTGCCAGAATTTGCTCTCACTTAGACTTACTGAATGCACATACAGTATGTGATGAAGATTTGTTGTGGATCTCTCACAGCAATTGTATTATCACAGAAATGCATATTGATTTTGAAAATCCAAAAGAAAGAGATGTATGTTTTTTTCTTCTAGTTTCAAGAGAATTTCAACTCCCTCTTTACTCATAGAACATTAGTAAGGCAAAGTCAAGGAAACAAAAACAAAGAAAAAGATTGGTCCTTCTCAAAATTGTATTTAGTAAGCTTGGGTACCTAAATAAATGCTTTTGTTTGTTCTTAAGCAGAATAGTCTGTTTATGAGCAACCTTTTACAACTGTAATTATGCTATTCTGTTTTCAGATATGAGGTTGTTACCAGGGATTTTTTGGTAAGCTCTTCTTGAAGACCTGAGAACTGAATTTCCTACATTATACATTTAGCAAACTTACTATATTCAGACTTGATGCCATTTTAATACATATCAGCTAAAGGATCCTTCAACATTCCTGTCTCAGAGTTGTGCTTATAGCAGTTCTTTCTGTTGTACCACTAGTCCTATATTTTTTTACATCCTGATCACCCTTCTAGCTGGACCTTCTAGCAATATTACCTGCTTTCTCCTGAGATTCAACAAAAGGAAAGTGGACAGGTATTATAATATGACATGATTGAAAGGATTAGCAATCTTTGCCTTATTATTGCCTGACCTCTTTGTTTTCTAGCCCATTCTCCATGATTACCAGTCCAAATTCAATGTAAGCTTCCTGCTTCTCCCCTTCATTTCTCTTTGCTACATGGTGGATGTACAGTGTTCAATGGAAACTGAGTTCTTCATGGCAATTATGTTTGTTGCAAAGTAAACCACTAACAAGCTGATGCAGAGGTTGTTGTTCAGAGAAAGCACAATCACAAGATTTACCTTTTCCATTGGCTCCAGTGAAGATTACAAACTACAAATCATGGCCTTTCAAATCATGCTGATATATCTATTAACAGGGGCAGTCATTGGACCTTTCTGTTGCTCAGTTTCCAGTAGGTAGGACAGTTTGGTAAACTGACTTCATTAGTGAGATTTGGGATCAGGAACAATAGCTTGAGAACTTCATTTACAACTTGAGAAAATACACTATTATGTGATAGCCACTTTCAGCTGAGTTTGGTGGCTGGCTAACACCTAGTATTAATGAGAGATTTCTAAACAGTTTGGTGCAAAAAAAGTCACTACTGCAGCAATAGTTCTGGGAGTGTGCTATCTGATTAAACATCTGTTTAAGAAACCAATCTCCCTGGATGAACTGCAGAAGATGAATCCATGCATTGCATAATTCGACATTGATTTGATTGAAGGAATTCCATGGAGGCAGGGAGAGGATCTGAGGAGGGTTGCAAGCAAGATCAGCCATAATATAGATGGAGTGAACCACTATGACTTCATAATAATATGTAAGTTGTGAGCTATCTCAAGCATGAGAATCATGAAGGCACTTTTGTTGATGACATCATGGTCCCAAGCCAGTATAGCCTTTTATATATAACTTAAGGTGATGAACATACCTAATACTCCTGCCTCCTATTTTCCCCACAACAACAACCCTGTGAGATGAGTTGGGCTGAGAGAGAGGGACTGGTCCAAAGTCACCCAGCCGGCTTTCATGCCTAAGGGAGGCCTAGAACTTGCAGTCTCCTGGTTCCTAGGCCAGCACCTTCACCACTACCCCAAACTGGCTCTCCATGTTAAAAATTGAATTAAATTCTATTCAACCATAGCATCTGTACCAGATATATAATTACTCCATTATGTATATGTATGTAACATCCTATGCTGTCTCATCAGAAATGAAGAGGTATTTATTACTGGATTCTTAATCATTAGTTAGGAGTAAGGAAACAATAGGAGACAAAATGAGTAAGTAAAGTCAAACAGGTGTTGCAGAAAGAGAAGGGAACCATTACAAATGGATATCGCAAATAAAGCCAGGTCATCAGGAGAGAAGGAAATTAAATACAACTTCTTCTCTGGTTTTTTTTTAGAAAGGGAAAGTTGAATATCAGACACACTTGGGAAAAGCAGCTTGGCAACTGTTCAGATCAGTACAAGCCCAACATATAATGAGTCAAACACTGAATACTGGGTAATTTTCAATTTCTATCATTAATGCTCTCTTATAAACTTTGGTTGAGAACAGGCATTCAGCGATAATGGGGACTAAGAAATTTGAAGTGATTCAGCAGCAGCAGAGGGAAGGGTGCTGGCTACAGCAATAATGCAGGGTTTGTCCAGTATGGATGGTCAGATGCAGACACTTATTAGAGAGATACGGTATGTGATATAGAAACTGTTCATAGGGCAAATGAATTATTGTTCCTTAGGTGGTTATTATGAGCCAAATCTTTTTCTGTAGTCCAGCTTGAGTATCTTGGTCTTGCTCTCACATTCAGCAGCCCTCTACTCACATGCACCTCCTTAGTTGCAAGTTCATCTACATTAATGTTCCTGTGGCTGCTTCTCAGGATTTCCATTCCCCGTATGTCAAGCATTTCAAATCTTTCCTCCTTCTTCCACAATATACCATGGTCCCTGTGACCAGCCCTGGAAATTTAACTGCTGCAGTCTGTCAATGCAAGGCAAAGCCAACCCCGTGACATCCAGCCATCTGAAGAGTGGGAGGAGAAGGGAGCAGAGCCTGTATACTGGAAAGAGTAGGGAGAGATGTCACTACAGCCTCTGCCACAATTACCTCATAATTGGAGTATCACTTGCAGACACAGAATGCAACCACAAGAATACATGTGTCTCCCATTACAAGGGCAAGAAAAGACATGGGTTTCCCCAGGTGAATTAAACCCAGAGCTGAGGTCCTTATATACCAAATCAACAACCACTCTGACATTCAATCAGCAGGGGTGCATTCCACTGATGAATGGGTAAAACCATTGTGAGGAAACCTCATTGCGGCTCAAGCATGTCTTGGTGAATTAATCCCAGTTACTACACATACTACAATTTCTTCCAATGGACAAACATATCTGAAGTATACAGAAACAAATAATTCAACTATTTTCTTGGGAATAGCAAAAGGAGTTAAAACAAGAAAATCTACAATTTTAGATGGGGAAATTAGCACTGTATAATATAAAATAAAGCACATGGAAATTAAATAAAAGCTCAGCATTGATGGTAGCAGTGCAAGACACAAAGAGCAATAGAGAGTCTTTAGAATTAAAGCTAAGGGAGAAACTTGTTTGCCAAAACTATGTTTGGAACCTCAGACCTTTTATTTATTAACACTGGGGAGCAGAGTTTGTTTGAAAGTACTAGCTTTAGTCAACCTGAGATATGAAAAATTGGGGAAGTGAGATAAAGAAGAAAACATTTCTTAGAACAAATCAGAAAAAGTGGGGTCCAGAAAACTGTGTTGCACCACAAGTTTTGGCAAAAAGGGGCAGGAGGACAAAGAAAAAGAAGGAGACACAATATACAACCCCACTTTTCAAGGGTATTGGAGTAAAAGGGTTCAGAGTCATCAATTTAATTTTTTTTAAAAAATTACAGAGAGGCAGAAGAAGCATTTAGAAGATAATTTGTCCCAAGTCCCACTTGAGAACAGACATAGTTTGGATCTAGGCCACATAACAAGTGTTTAAAATAGAATAAAAAACATTTTGAGGATAACTTTTCCATTCTGTGGCTGGGATCTCATTGCACTAATGTGCTTTTGCACTGTAGGTCTTCAGAAACAGTCTTTCAGTTTTATCTTAGCTGACCTGCTTCTTCCTCCAGGGAAAAATGCAGATGCTTGTGTAAGAAGAGGCAGCTATGGTTAGATCTGAGGAAAGCTGGGCTATTTCACCCTGATTTACAAAAATCTGTTCTCAGACTTCCACAGAAGCAATGCTGTGACTTCTCTGTAGTCAAACACACTCTTTGGGTTTGTCCCCAAAATTAAATTGACAAAGTGCTGGGCGAGGGTATTGGGGAATGTAGGGTTGCCTACAAATTGGTGGTCTTCAGAGAGCAGATCCAAGCTAAAACAGACAACCAGGAAGGCTACTGCTTAGTGCTGTTGGTTGTCCACACAGCATTAAGGAAAAGCAGATGGGACAGAATTCTATCTCCTGAAGGAGTGATGCCCCAACAGATGATTTAAGGCTGTGTAATCTATCATTAATCCAATTAATACTGGACCACAAGACCCAAACAAGAAAGAAATGCAGGCTGATTCATTTCTGATTGTTTGGATAATCATGAAACTAATTTTCTAAATATTCTTTGTGTTCAATACCAAGGCCCTAAAAATAACAAGGTAGCCCATGTCTATCCTTTAATAGCCATTGATTAGGCTAGGCCGAACAAGCAAGACATCTTTCCCCAAGTTTGAAGCAAGCAACATAAATAAGTAGTGGTTTTGCTGTGAATTGTTTTGAGGTATAGGAATTTGCCTTTTCCTTCTGTAATCATTTCCAAACATACTGTACCCCTCTGTTCGGTGGCTGTATCACAATTACAATAGGCCAATATGTAAAAGGCTGAAGATGCCCTTGTGCATCTTATAAACCAGAATGAGATTTTCTCACAGTAGTACTTGTTGCCTTTTTTCTCCACCATCCTTGCTCTATCCTACTGTATTGTCCAAAATCCCTCTTGAGAGTGACTATAATAGAGAAAATGTTTAATTACAGGCAGAAGTGATGGGTATTATCCTTTCACTACGCTGCATTAGCCAGGCAATTGACTGACTGACTACGATATCTTGGGGGAATATGTCATGTTGGTGTTTTATAATAAATACACTTTGTCTAAAAGCTTTAGTTCATATTGTAATAATTACATGTATGCCACATATTATTGGGTGGAAAAGTAAATAAGAAGTGATCTACTAGTTTGATGGCACTGTCATTCTGCAAAGTGGACTGTGATTTACAAAAGTTTACATGTCATAAGATTTGTTAGCTTTAAGATGCTACAAAACTTTAAAAAAAATTTTTAACCAAGCATGATCATAGAACACTTTCTTCAGCCATTTTCAACTATCATTCCATTGTCTAAGGTTCATATTTTTGTTGAGAAATAGCTTTTACTATTTATTTCCTGGTCATAATGGTTACTAGCACAGGGGTTTCATTTTTAAGAATTAAAAAGATTTATGGAAATTCATTTCTCAGACAGTCTCAAAGAATTGCATGCATCCATGAAGAAATCAGTTTAGGTCCAGTCCTATTAGAAATGTAAAAAGAATCTGTGATACTTGTTTTCAAGCAAAATGGTATGGATCAACCCAAACTGAATCTGATACGCCATGGATGGCTACATGATGAGCACCATTCTATTTCTCACTTCAAGAATTGTGTAAAAAAAAAAATATTTTTTGAAAACACATGTAAGTTTAACAGAAAGAAATACTTGGGAAAGTGTCATAAAAAGTACATTAGCCAGGATGACATATAGAAATGTGGGAAAGATGCACACAAAATACATGTATTGGGGAAAGGATGGATTCTGAATAGCTTAAAACATTGATTTACCCTTGTAGGCACCCCAGTGCCCCCCAAGGGACTAAAAAAACATGGTTTTGTCTATTCTAGGAGTGCTCTAGAAGTACACAAAAGATAATAGGGAGCCACATGGAGCCCACTAATCTCCGACTGCCAATATATCCACTTGGAAAGTGGAAATGCATTTTTTTAATGAATCACTATCTCTGCAAATTCCATGAAGGTAGTAAATGTAGACCACAGCAGTAGGAAAGATGATCATTTATTGGTAAAGCATATGCTTTGTATGCAGGAGGTATAAGGTTTAATCCTGGGCATCTTCACAATTCAATGATAGGGCTAATAGGGCTGAGAAAGCTAGTAACTGACAAGACTGCCCTCTGGAATGAGGTTCCCCCCAAGATCCAAGTGGCCCCCACCTTGCTGCTATTTTGGGGAGCCTTGAAGGCCGGCTCTTCTCCCAGGCCTTTGGAGAGAGTGATTGAAGCCCCTTCTGGGTAGTGTTTGTTTACTTCTTATTGTTGCCCATTTTTTGCCATTTTTTGTTCTTTGTTTTTATCAGTGTATTATTTTATTGTTCGCTATGGTTTTATCAGTGACTCACCTAGAGTCTCTGGGAGTCAGGCAATGTAAAAATTTAATAAATAAATGAAGACATAAGCTGTCAGTGTAGATAAAGTTGAACTGGAAAATGAACTGATTCTGTCTAAGACAGCTATCTTTGTTACTGAAATCACCTAGGACCTTTCTTCTTCCAACACTCCTTTGGCAAGGGAGCCTCCTTTCATTCTCCAAAGAACTGGGACAGGGATACTTTTTTCTGAGCTCTGTTCCCATTTTGTAGGTACGCCATTTCCCCAAAGCCACATGCAAGCTACAAAGTCATAAATCTCTGCTTCCCTTTTTGATGAAAATGTGCATGAGCAACTATTGTCCACCTGTGGTTTGTTTGGACAGGAGGTAAAGCATAGAGTTATTCTAGCCATCACAGTTTTTCTTCAAGAATATTGATGGTGTCCTCCTTCGCCTTCTCTGCTTCTTCCATTGAAGCCACCAGGATGTCCAAGAAAAAGATACATGTGATTGTTGCAACTATGGATGCTGCTTCTAACATCTCAAGCAAAGGTAGTTTTTGTACTTTCATTTTTTTGTTTTCTCAGTCTCATGAATGGAAGAGTGTTCTGCATATGTGCAAGGGAAGAAACAGTCTTGTGTAGGAGCCTCCTGGATAAAGAAACATTGTTATGGGGCACCATCCAACCTCAGAGAGAATTCTGTTTGCATGGACAATGGGCTGTTTTCTTAAGAATTAGGAAAGATTACCTGGGACGTGGGGAACATGTCTCAAAGGAAATGCTAAGTTACTTCTTTATAAGTAAACTTCCTGATAGGAACCTATGGATTTTACACATTTGGGTGGGGGGGAATAAGAAAATAACCCCTTTCCTAGACCAAACATGTCCTATAAGCACCCTGAATTAACTTGTCTGATTTATAATTGCAGTATGTTTCCTATAATATATATAGTTTTAGAAATGTCATTCTAAGGTCATCAAAGAGCAGAATCTCTCCAATAATTACCTTTCACACCATCACCCCAGGCTTCATCTAGTGATTATCCTGGAGTCTCTGCCATTGTTAGTAAACTTTTACCAATACAGATGGCCCTTAAGTGGGACTTCTGATTTTCTCAGTTGGTGACTGTATAGTTGATAAAATATTTAATGATCTTCCTCGTCTAGCCTCTAATTATAGAAAATCTGTTTAGAAAAAGACTGTCATTGGCTTAAGAGAACAAAGCAAGTTCAAAGGAAAAAGAAAGCCCTTCTGCTCTGAACTCAAACTTTAAATGAGATTGATTTTATTACTTGAAAACTGCTATTGATGCTCACAGTTAACACATTCTTTAAATTTAGGTTTAACCCTTAAATTAATAACCTTGAGTCCATTTTTTTTATCCCCATCCTAGGCTAGATTGAATCCTTTAATATAATCATGCAACCCATTAAAAATGTCTTAAATTCCTTTGATAAATTTATGTGTCTCTCCAGACAACCTACTCATCATGTGCTAAAACTATTCCCAGATCACAGCATTTCAACCGCAGGCAAGGAATTTAATGACTGAATTCCCTAAGAAATAGAATTCCTACACAAAGAATATTAGCATATCCAAGAGAAGGTTAATCTGCAACCCTTCACCCTCATATCAATTTGCAAGGAGGAAGTTTTATGTGTATTTTATTTAACTGTGGAAACAGCATTCCTAATGCAGTGCTACACATTACTAGAAACTAATAAGTTGAGTGGAGCTCAATTGTCTTTACACACACACGCGTGCACACACACACACACACACACACAAACACAAATGCATTTGAGTTAACCTCCACCCCTGGTGATTTCATGCCTATGCCCAGTAGATTTCTTGACTGCAGTGGTTTCCCACTGCTTTCTTCCATGATTGTTTTGACTTCCCTATCTGGCCTTCACCCCTGCGATTTCCTTATGGTCTCTAACCAAGCCCAATCCTGCTTAGCTTTTCAGGTCAGCCAATGTCAGCTAGATATTGCCACCTAGTGGGATGGGCTCCCTGCTAAGTGGATATAAACATGCAACCTGCCGCCATGCCTGGGAGTCTGGCAATGGTGGGGCGCTCTTACAATGGCTGTGTTGAGCCGATGTAGGATGAATTCTGCTGCGGATCATGACTTTCTGTTTTAAATTGATTGTGGATGGTTTGTATGTCTGTATATTGGTTTTTAACTTGTTTTTATTGGATTGTTTTTACCTGTTGTGAGCCAACCAGAGTTGCTTGGATGAGATGGGCAGCCATACAAATCAGATGATAAATAACTTCATTTACACAACTTAAAAGATTGATACTATGGTCTAGAAACCTATTACCACGTTTGTAAAATAGGCCTGGGGCTCAGCATGTCAAACACCATCTATCAGTCATATATATGGCAACTCTTTGGTAGCCTTTTTTTATTTGTTGCTCTGATGCCTGTCTGAGGCTGCAGGCAGGCAGGCAGGTGGCCAGGCAGGGCAAATACCTAAAATATGTGGCTGGGAGTTCAAAGATCACATTGAATATGATAAGGCATAAGATGTGTAGATCAGTCTTAAAAGCCTACAGTTTGCCAACTAGGCCATAGGGTGAGGGTCAAAAATAGTAAGGCCACTGTCAACAAATACAATTTCTTTTATATTAGTGATATGAGTCTAGAAATGACTTGAATGCGAAAATCATTACACACACACACACACACACACACACACACAGATTTTTATCATTCCTGAGTCAAAATACTTTTGCTTAATGGGAGAAAATCAGTCCCAAATTCTCAACATCCTATTGGTACATAGGTATGAAATGTGCAATCTTTCCTTATAAAGAGCGGCTTCTTAAATTCATATTGTTATGTGCTGAATTGCTTTCCGATACACCCATAAATGCAGACATCATACATAGAGAACAAGCAGGCTAAGGGTGTTTGAAACTGCAGTTAGTTGCTACTCTTCTTATCTTCTGCCAAGCCTCTTCTGGGTAATAAGCAGACTCATCATCTTAAGTAGTTAATCTACCCAATTGTTCTAAGAACTATTCCATAGAGGTCTTTTTTAATAGGCAATATCATGGACCTCCAGGCTCCTTTGTTTGGCCTTTTGGCCACATGTATCCTAAACTCTACAGCCTGAATATGGCAGTTTAGCACAGCTGTTTTGATATTTGAGAGCCACTTTGGTGTAGTGGTTGAGGCACCAGGCTAGAAACCGGGAGACTTGAATTCTAGTCCTGCCTTAGACACAAAGCCAGCTGGGTGACCTTGGGGCAGTCACTCTCTTTCAGTCCTGGGAAGCAGGCAAGACTTCCAAAATCTTGCCAAGAAAGCTGCAGGGACTTGTCCAGGCAGACACCACTTCAACACTGACTCGAAGGAAAAAAATAAAAATAAAACTGTGGTTCAGCTTGATCACAGTTCCACCCACCCATCCTTGATTTATTCCAGGATATTTCCACTCTCCTATCTTCCATTTCCCAAGCTTGTGAGCTTTTTGCCAACAGAATGTGCACTGAACTACTTTGAACACTCCCTCTCTAGGCAAAATTAATTTTACAACAAAGTTACCCTATGGAGGGAGTAGAAGATGCTAGGCCAAACTCTGGCCTTGCTCACCTCTAGGGAAGCTAGCTTTTCCTTCTCAAATTCCTGAAACCTAGTTTCCGATAGGAAAGTAGCGTCAGTAACTGAGCTGATGTGTGCATTCCGGAAGTGTCTCTTTAACACGCTGTGCATTAGAAAGTCTGGTTGGGTTATCTGTCTTAAGCTTCTCTAGTTCTATATACTTCGATTAAAAACTGTTCAGCTTTTTCTGTCATTAAAGTATCAGTCAACTGACTATAATTGGTTTGACAGTTAATAAACAACATAAACATCTGGGCCAAAATTGGCATTAGTCACATGGTAGGGGATATTAAGAAGGCAATTAATAATGTTAATGGGAAAATATTTTTAAAATAGCTTCACTTTCCAAAGACCTTTCAACAGCAAAGTACAAAAGTCATCGAGAGAAGTAAAAAGAGAAAAATTAAGATATCGGAGATGCAGTTTCAAATTCCCACTTAAGTATGGACATAATTAGGTAACTTTGGGCTGTTTGCTTTTTCTCAGCCCAGCCTACCTCATGGGATTCTTGTTGTAGGGATAAATTGATCATATATGCTATCTTGAGCTTCTAAAACAAAACATGTTATATAATTACAGTAATAAATAAAGAGGATAAAAATAGATCCAATAAGAAAACATGAAGGAAGCCCAAGTGGCAGGAATAAGGCAGGAATGTGTGTTGCTCAATATCAGAGGATCTCCATGGTATGCACAAAGCCCCAGATTGAAACCCTGGCTTTTTAGTTTCATGGTTTCAGGTGGCAGTGCCCCAAAACTAAGTATGTGCTTGAGACTCACACCAATTTTGTGTGGGATGGAACATGGGATGGGTTGGGAGAGAGCCTTTTCTGTGGTGGTGCCTGCCTTGTGGAACATCATCCCCCTGGACCTTAGATTGGGTCTGACCCTCCCAGCCATTAGGAAGGCCCTGAAGACACAGCTCTGCCACCATGCCTGGAGGTCTGGCAGTGGTGGGGAGCTCTTACAATGTTGAACTGATGTAAGGATGGATTCTGTGCTGAACATGATTTTTTGTTTTAAACTGATTATAGATGGTTTTTATATGTTTGTACACTGGTTTTTTAACCTGTTTTTATTGGATTGTTTTTTACCTGTTTTCAGCCACCCAGAGTTGCTTTGATAAGATGGGCAGCCATACAAATTGAAATAATAATAATAATAATAATAATAATAATAATAATAATAATAATAATAATATCCAAAGGGCCATATCCAAAAAGGCGTAGGGCCAGGACACCAAGGACGTGTGGTCACTTTCATTTTTTACTTGTCACACCTTATTTAGCTTTCCCCAATGTATACACTCAGAGACCCCCTTCCACTTTTTAGCTATGTAGCAATGTTTCTTTCTAAAAAAAAAAAAGCTGCAGCTTATTTGGACAGGAAGTAGAGACAGTTGGGGTATGAGGGATATTGCAGTTCAAATCAGGGACTCCTGGAGTCAGCAATATAGACCAATGGCCTGACTTCCTAGAAGAGAGCTTCTTAATGTACTGGGAATGAATATGTTGCTGTAAGGAAGCTTCCAAAACTATCTTCAGTTCCCATGTGCTCCCTAAATTATTTCACTGGCAGAATGGCACGGGACGGATTAGCCAGGGGGATGTAACAGCTGTGGTGTTCCTGTAGTGTAGAAATTAGGCTTTTGTTCTAAAGCCACACATACACTCAAAGCACAACAAAACAATACAACACTCCTGAGCTCCCAAATTACCATGATGAAAAGCTGACAAATAATTAATATATAGCAAACAATGACAGCAAAAAAAAAAAGCCCAAACAGATACTTGCAAGTCACAGACATATGAAAAAAGTAAATCTCTCTTGTTTCCTTCTTTGTGTAAAGACGTAAGCAGCAGATTAAAGGAAATAATAAGATTAAAGTGCTTAAATCAGCTGAGGTAGGTGTTTTCATGAAAGGAAACACTAAGAGGCGAATCCGGTGAGCAAATTAAGTTTATGCATCCTGACAGATGCAACAAAGGCTAATGAAAGGAAAGCAAACAAGTGCCTTGGGGAAACAGGAGCAGGTAGCTAGCCTCAGGGAGGGAGAGGGTAGGTAGGGCACCAAAACAAGAGAAAATGCTGAGCAATTAAAAGATCTTCCAAGGGCCCTGCCTGATGCTCAAGACCTGGTGGGGCATCCATTTGGAGCTATGCTAGGGTTTACCATAATTGAAACAAGAGTAACAACAAGGAAGAAAGGAAGAACAGTTGATGTGGAGCCCGAGGCCATTCTTACTGGAGACACACACCAGCTGCCAGCACATTAATCTCAAAGCCTTCCAGCAGTGGAAATGGTCGTCTCCAATAGGACAACTCCTTCTGCCTCTCTGGCTTAGAAAAACTGAATACAGACCTTTTTAAGGCTTATCCTAACAATGTACTGGCAGAATGAAGGAGACAACATCTTTGTCACCTCAGCTGTTACACACGTACCATATGTCACCTAACTACTTCAAAACCAAGGGCTCTAGTTGTTCTTCTTGGTGTTTGTTCCACTTGGTTGTGGGATCTGCTTGTTTTTGCACTTTGCTCACCCAGTTCACAAAGCAAAGCTATCAACACAGGATGCGACAGAGCAGGGTGGGTGGGTTGTGTGTGCTGTTTTCCAGCCGGCTTGTCAAGCCTGACACTGATTTGGGCTGAGAGGAGCGACTGGCCTGAGGTCATTCAGCTGGTTTCTGTACCTCTGGGAGAACTAGACCTAGGTCTTTCTGCTCCTAGTCCAAAACTTTAACCACTACACCACACAGACTCTCAACTAAGGGTTACAGCATTTTATAAATTAAATGTTATAAATAAAATACTTTATTTTATTATTTTTCCTTTGTATGCTCTCACTCTGTCCATTTCATAGTAAAATCTGTCTTCTGAGGTGTATCTTTATATTCAATTTACAGGTTTCTAAAAGTGTGAATAGAATCATCTGGGATTATTTTTGAGGTTAAAGCATAACACTTTCATCTGAAGTTGAAGTCCATGATCTTTTGAAGTTGGTACTTGGTTTGTGAGAAATTCCCTGTGGTGCCAGGAGTGGTTCAGAGCAGCTGGAAGGAAAATGGGCATTTGAGACTTGGAGTCTATTTTCTGACGTAGTTCAACCTTATGCCTCAAACATACTGAAAAAGATCATGGCCCAACTGCTTGGGGACTATATTCTACAAACAATGAGGCTAAATAGGCTAAATAACATAGTTCTCAAGCATGTCAGGGGCCACAGCAATCTTCCCAATTTCACATTAATGAGCAAAAAAAGTAACTTGAGATTTGCAGCTTCACAGCCAGTCTTTAAGGCTTGGTCCCGTCCCCCCCCCCCCCCATATGTAATCTGTTTAACCAATACAGGCTACAAAAGCCTGATGAATTCAACCACAGCAGGAACAAATTCAAAGGGGAAAGTATTCATCTTTACCACAGAAACAGTGTGATTCTTTCTGTTATTAATCTCCTGCTGTTTTCAAGAACCTGCTCCAGAGACAGCGATGGTCCTGTTGGAAGTCAGGATTTCGATGAGCAGACAAACTGTTTTCCAAAATGAACCACATGCTGATGGGTAATGGAGCCATTCTGGAAATAATATTCAATGGAGGCCCAGTGACGCTGGCTAATCTCTAACAACACACTAAATCCATCTTGCAGAATAAATCAGAGTCACCAGGGAAGGCAGGCATTATGGAATGTCTGATTGGCGCCACTGAGGCAATAATTTTCACAAAATCCCTGAATTCTTATTTGGCAGAAAGCTAAATTCACACTTTTAAAAGTTTGAGCACTCCCAATTGCTAGGAGCGACTTTCTTTTTCCAACGTCTGCATGTTCACATGAGAACAGACCAAGCATGTTAACTTTTCTTTATTTATAAGGCAAGGCAAGACAAGACAAGGAGGCAGGGGGTAAAGAAGATGACAAGGAATATTCCCTGCCTCTTCTGCCAACCTGCTTGGATCCTGTGCTGATGAAGACGAGAGAGCTTTGCTTCTTCTGCAGCCCTCCGAGAAATGCAGTAGGCCTACAGGATAGGCACGGTTGGCTCTGCCCTTCCATATGTATCTATGCTGGATGAACAGGAGGTTTGCCTGCTTCAGATTGCACACAGAAACATAGCAGGTTGGTGTTAGAGAAGGAATTTTCTTTCCCTTCTTTGTGGCCCTCTTAATTTTCCATTCTGGAACCACTGAAGGGGACTTAAGGAATTGCAGTATTTCACTAGAGGATGACCTGGGTGCTTGGTTGCTATAGGTTAGGTGAAGGAAACAAAGTCCCCTCCTAGATACTAACATAGGAGTGCAGAGAATTAGTGATTAAAGTTGGGCTGTTCTATCCCTTTTGTGACAGTGAACTCACATGCCCGTAAGAAAGTTCTTCTCATCAGGGCTGATCAAGCACGTTAGTGGAAGCACCTCTCTCAGCCCAAAATCATGGGGAGTACTATATGGCTCAAGGGTCTAATTCAATATAAGGCAGACATACAGATACTCTGGTGATACCTAAATTTCAGGAATAATTTTTATTGTTGTTGTTGGTTTGTTTTTCATTGTCCAAATAAAAGGATGATCAGGTCAAATGTTGCTAGTTGCAATTATCTGCAATAGTGAAGAACTTTATCCCTTACAATGGGATGAGCTATCTCAACACATTTTGAACTATCAGATTCAAATAGATTCGAATGTTATTATACAATAACATACTAATTTGTAGATTGTATAGCATAAAGCCCTCACTTATTACCCTTTTATTTGTTACTGAGGAAAAATGAATTAATTACCTTTTCTTATCTAATCAAACAATGGAAGGGAGGAAAAGGAGAGAGGCAATGTTGATAAGCTATTACATAGGAAATGGTTATGGATATGCATCCATTGCCATGTCAGCTCTATCATCAGAAGTGAGGATTCATGGATCATGGACTTTTCAGCTCACAATTTAGCTAATACAATAGGATGGGAGATAACATGGTAGCTGCATAAGAGCACTCTCTCACTTTGTCTAACCACAACACTACCCCAGCTGTCTTAAGGTCCTCTGTGACACTGGTAATGCATAAATCCCATTTATCTAACTTTTAATGAAAGCATCAAGTACCTATTTGAGATACACTCAAAGGGAAGAGCTGTCTTGACTCTGGTTGTTTTTACATCCATGAGAAAGTACAGCTGAAGTGTTCAGAGGTCTGACTCTGCACTTTTGGCTAATCAGGGCAATTTTCCTCCTTGTCATGCATAACATTACTACAGCTTGAAGCAGCTAATTGGAGAGTTCGTCACTTAGATAACCCCAAAGTGAAAAGATTGTGGAGTACAGTGGATTAGCTGTCTGCATCAGAACCACTGATGACAGTCTGCAACATCCAGCAGAATTTCTTGAGTGGCAGTCCTCATTACATCGAGAGGCCTTCCTCATTACAGATACACATTAGATCTCTGCTAAGCACCCTCTATTAAATGACAGTTTAGGCCTCTAATTTTGCAGACTCTGAATATTTGTTTTCCAGGGCTCAGTTATTCTTAATTGGAAAGGGTATGGAGGCTGGGGAGGGTATGGAGGCTGGGTGTATTTATTCACATTTATAATCTAGCCTATCTCCAGCTTTAGTACTGTTGACAAAACTACTGTGTCAAATGGTAGGCATGCATATACACATATCCCCTCCCCTTATACTTACACACAAATGTATAGCTTCTTCCAGTGCATTTTTCCATTTGTTAGATATTTGGCTGACATCACCCTAAACTACAGCTAAACAGCTATGAAAAGAAGGAGGGGCAGAGGCTGCGCTCTGGTGTACAGGTGCAGACAAGGTGGTAGAGGGAGGCACGCATCTTCCCAGCAATACAGGATGAAGAGAACAGAATGGAGAGAACAGAAATCTTTGAGAAATAGAGGAGGCTGCTGGAAAATTTGAGGGATAATTTTGGGAAGCTAGAGATTTTCACTAGGATTCTCCACCAGCTATAGGGCTTATTGGTTGCTGTGACACTTTATTATTTTGCTGCTCCTCTTATTTATCCTGGTATGTTTTATGGAAGGAAGGAAGGAAGGAAGGAAGGAAGGAAGGAAGGAAGGAAGGAAGGAAGGAAGGAAGGAAGGAAGGAAGGAAGGAAGGAAGGAAGGGAGGGCAGATGGCAGGCAGGCCAGCCGGCCAGATCTAAAGCTTTTGGAGATAAAAATAAAATCTAAATTGGAGGTTATTGCCTAGGCAGAAACAAATTTTGGGAAAGTAGTTTCCTGTATCCCACCAACCAATATTATTGACAAAGTGCCACAAGGGTTGGGACTTCTGGGTGGAAACATGGCAGACTAGCATGACTCTGCAAAACAGCAGGGATGATGCAGAGACAAAGACCAACAGCTGGGTAATACGCCCGAGCTAACGGTACCTCATTTAAAGTATTTTTTGAATTAAATAAATGGATAAGGTATATCTCTGTGTGAAAGAAGAATGTTTAATTTTGTTAAGGAAGCTGATTGGCTGACTGTGTTAAACCAAGAGATAAACAAAGAGGGGAAACATGAAGTTCTGAGAAGATCATGTGCTTACACAAGTATGGAGTGCTGAAAGGGACTAAAGAATCAAGGACATGGGGGAAAAAAACTCTCTTTTATTTTTTACACCCCTTTTATGGATTACAAATTTGAAATAAAGAAAAATGGTTATTACTAAAGGAAATAAAAGTTATAGAAGCGAGTAGAGGTTTACTGGACAACTCCAGAAGAAATATTTGTTTATGACAGATAAATTCATTGAAGAGGACACTGTTTCATTGGCACATTCACATATGATTTTTATATGTGTATAAAATGGAGATATACTGAAGTACCTATAATGGATGATAAAGTAACAAGTACTTTTGCAGAATATTAAACCTATTATGGACTTTTGCTGAAAATTGAAAGAGCTAAAATGATTATTTTTAGACTGGATGATTGAAAAAATGTTGAATAAGGGGATGAAGAGATTATGGTTATGTGTAAGAGGGAGGAGGGATAATAACTGACTGTAACTGCTGTAATGAAGGTCAGAAGTCACTTCTTTAATTATCTTTTTTCTTTCTTTTAACTATATTGTTTCTTGCATATTTTTCTTTCCTCCTTCTCTCCTTCTTTCCATCTTTTATATATTTCTTATTTTTCTTTTATTCAAGTAAACATTCTCAGTAAAAAATTTTTTTTTAAAAAATACAAAGTGCTGTAAGGGTTATTTTTAGTTCAGTGCGAAGTAATTTGCAGGATGTCCTTCTGAGAAGATAATACTGTACCTGCCTAATCTCAAAAAAAAAAGAAAAAAGAAAAAAGTGAAGGAGTTGAACTAAGCTCTTTTTAATTCTATTCTTTGTCTCTTTTTAAGGAAATGCTTATAATTTTAATTTAGAATTATTTTGGGGTGAATTTAGGTGACATGGTTGCATTTTCTATGAGAATGAAGACTGTCTAATTTCAGAAAAATAAGTGCAGGGGGGTTTACAGATTTTAAATATCAACTAATTTCTCTTGTTCAGTGGGTAAAATCTATGCAAATTAAAAACAATATAGAATGTGCCATTGTATTTTTTTTCTAATTTTAATTTACAGAATGATGGGCTTAGAGATAGAGTCCTTGAAAATCTAGACTTCCTGAAATTGTGATTTTTTTTTTTTAAAAGGTGAACAGAACATGCCCTCCTCTAGTGCTCATTTTACAGAGGTATTCATTCTACCATTACTACACAAGTATCTAAGGCACACAGAACAATTTCACACTTTTTTGCTCTTTTTGGACATCAATCCTACCACACCATACCGCATTGCCAGATTCTGTGCAACAGAGTCCAGAACTCGCTAGATAATGATAGTTCGTTCTTAGCACCCAACCTTATATCTTAGTCTCATACCATCCCTTGTATGTCACCACACAGTGTTTTATAGCATAGCAGCTTATTGTCTTTTAATTTATCCAATTTACATTTAACTACATATATTTTGTATGTCTTTTATATAACTTGTTATATCCCTGTATACCTTTTATGTCCCAAAGCATAACCTCCTTCACTGACTGCATGCCTTCCTTGTGCCTTATGTCAATTAGAGTGATTTGATTTGGAAAAAAGTTAGATGCCTCTCTCTCTCTACATATACATTGTTTCTTGACACAATAAAGTTGCAAACCAAAGACTCCACTTCCTTCCCCAAATTGTATTAATAGGAGAACTTCTGTCAAACCATGAGTTAAAAGATAACTTGTCACTCAATTTAGCACTTTTCTGCCCTTTTCCCATCCTTTGGAAGCAAAAATGGAAAGTGTCTGTTTTTAAGCCTATCAGATCTGGGTTGCACACCTCTAGATGGCCACTAGATGACAGCAGCGTGTCAAAGTTGTCTTCCCCTCTTTGCTACCATCTAGTGGTTGTTGGGAGTTTGCAACCTGATCTGGTAGTCATACTGGTTTTGCAGACATCATCTATGTCTTTCTGCAACACCCACAAGTCGAAAATTGCTCTTGGAACCTCAGTGTGATTTGTATCACTTTGAAGGGTGTTTGCTTTATTTCACGAAGCCATGGAACTGGTATGAAGCAACCTATTTCAGTGTGGGATTGAGGATTTCACTGAAGCCAACGCACGTTTCATTTTTATAAGTTGGTATAGAATAACCCTGCAGTTTCATCAACAAGCTATTCCAATAGGCTGGAACCCAGATAGAGTCTAAAAGGCAGTATTTTACTTCAAGCTGAGTTTGCTTTGGCCAGCTTAGCTTTTCCAGAACCCCAGTCCCAGTTTCTATATCTTCCTGAAATAGTATTCATGAGGTTATTAATAGTTTAAAAGTAGAAGTTAACAAAAACTGTAAAGTTTGGCTAGGACTGTGATTAGTGATTCATAACCAACCTGCTTTTCATCCAATTGATTTAAAGCTCACTTCCTCATCTCCAAATTTGACTTGGGGCTGAATACAAATCTTGCTTATCCATTATTTCATTGGAAATCAACAAATTATAGCCCCCCCCCTCCCCGTTTTTCTCTCTCACTTTGCAAAAATCAGGTTTTTAAAAAAATCAGAATCGTAGCTCCTGGTAAGGGATGACACATGACAAATTTCAGATAAATAAGTCTACAGATGTTGTAGGCACATTTATTACACTTATTTCATAAAGGAACTGCCAATTACTTTGCTCTTTTTGGTGAAAGTGGATGAGAGTATGCAAGCAGAGTTGACTGTTTGGTGGGGCCATTCCTAAAATAGGAAAGCCCTCCAAGGTTACATTTGGAGGAGGGTGGATAGGACTGAGCATATGCTGAATTCTAGCTCTTGGGATTTGTATCATGGCTTTTGTATGCAAAGTAAATTTAGATAATCTTAAAAGGGGTTTTCCTCCATAAGTGTGTGTGTGTGTGTGTGTGTGTGAGAGAGAGAGAGAGAGAGAGAGACAGAGAGAGACAGAGAAGAACAGTGAATACTGCTCCCTCCAACTTCTGCTGTTCAGGTGTGTTGCAAGCAGAATGCTCAGAGACACTGAAACCCTCCATGACCAGATCACCATCACAGGAATGTTTGGAATGGAGCATCACACTGCTTAGCCCTGTAGTCAATTTAAATTTCCATGAATTAAAATCATTTTGCTTTATCTCTGCATCACATCACTTTTTTTAAAGTTATATTTAAAACTGTATTTCCCCTCCTATTTTGAACATGCTGGTAAGCTCCTATCATGTACGTTGCTCCAATAATCTCTATTTCAGGTATAGGTTTCTCACATTCATTTGAAAACAGAACTAAAGTACTATAATTTGCTATTTCTCTTTGCCCATTCCATTCCTTCTTGAGTTGCTGTTTAGTTGCTGTTGCTTATATATTTGACATATTATTTTATTCTTCCTATCCTCTGTTCTCTGTCTCCTTTTTTTTTTACCAGATAGAATTGCATTTTATCACCTAAACCTCTCTCTTTCTCTGTCTGTCTGTCTGTCTGTCTCTCTATATATACAGATACACCCCTTTTGGGATGGTAGCACATTCTGACAAAACAACGAAGATGAGAAAATTGAAAACTACATCAAAAAAGGCCACAAAATCTCTTGTGATAACAGGGGGAGGATGTTTCGGTTTGCCTGAAAATATCTTTGTTGTTTTTCTGACAGGAAGAAAGAGATGGAAGAGACTGGAGCTTTTTGGCCTTCTCCTTGTTATCACTCAAACCAGCATTTCTTTCTCTCTTTCTTACACACACAAATACATGTGAAAGACAAAAATGGATACTCCTTTACTGTCACAGTTAGGATTCTTTTATGCAATAGGCAGCAGTATTGTGGGGATCAAAAAAATCCCCTTTTTCCTTTTTTTTTTTTTTTTGAAAGGAAAGTACTGGATTTTCTTTCTTCTTTTTCTCTTTTTTTGCAAATCTTTGTGCCAGATGATAGTCAAATTATGGGGAGTAAAAAGGAGCCTATTATGCTGAAACAGGGCAGTTTCCTAGCCTCAATGCCAGGAAGTCCTCATTGACTACTGAAAGGGATGTTCCTCAACATCAGTTGAAAGAGGTGAACAATCCTATAGGAAAGTGATTAAACACACACACACACACACACACACACACACAGTCCTGTACAACTCCTATGGACAATGTTGGTTAATAAAAAGCATTCAAATGTTGCTACAATTAGAATAATGTAAGCCATTTCAAGTAGAAAACAGGCACTGATTTCTGGAAGTTCTAAACTGTACCAGCTCTATAGTTTGTCCTTGAATGTTGGTTTCTTATTTGTAAACAAGATCCTAGGCATTCATAAGTATCCTGTGGTACATTCCATAAAGGTCAAGCTGTTACGAGCATTGCATGTGAATGCTTGTAAAGATCTTGTGGATCCTTTCCCATTCATTCTGGTGAGCTAATCAAACACACAAATACACACACACACCTCTCTACTCTGCTGCCTCCCTCCTGTTTCCTGATGTAAGCTGTGAACCTCCAAAAGAAAAACAACAGCTTGCCAGACCCAAGGAAGTATAATTCTATATGATTATTTCAAGCAGGATAATGGGATATAAATGGGACTTCATTCATCTTGATCCTGTTTATAAGTATTCCAGTGCAGACACTTACTCTTGTAAGCACCCTGCTTAAATGCCTGTGGCATCCCTGGCTTTGTGGATGGGAGGATGGGCTTTAAAGTATTCCTCATCCCTTTACAGCAGTGTTGTAAAGGGATAGCTGGCTGGGGAATTCTGGGAGTTGAAGTCCACTCATCTTAAAGTAGCCAAGTTTGGACAACATTGCTTTACAGTAATCCCTGATAAACACCGCACCCCGTCCCCAAATCTGCTACTGTATTTGTTTTGGAAAAACTGCCTCTGGGCATTTGATTGGGTAGAGATAGTATCCTTATAGTGGGAAATACCCATGGCAAATTTCAGACATGTGCAAAAGGAAGCAATTGTCATAAGCAATGATGGCCTTTCTTCTTGATTATAGAAACAATTAAATAGAAAGCTAAATGAAACAAAACCAGGGTGCATCAAATAATTAATAGCTTGTATAAAGTGGCTTTAATTGGGTTTATTGAGATACATTATAATATAATACTTCTTTTATCAGCATACAGAGAGATTGGAATGGGTTTGGATGGCATTTAAACTCATCATTTTATTTAGAAGTCAAAAAGGGCGGGGTCCAGAGTACTCCCTGTATCACTGCTTTCAGGAAGGGTAGAGGGACAGTAAGGACCAAATGCTCTTGTGAGCATTTATGTCCCTATAAATATTTTAGATTCATTTTTACATTTAATTCTTTTAGTCACTCTCCTTTCTCCTTCAATCTGCTTTTCCACTTTCCAAATCTACTTTCTCCTTCGAATTTTCTATTTCTATCATGGGAGTGTGTTCTAATTTGGTCATTGACTGTAATAAATATATATATGAATTAGTGCAAACTCTTCATCTTCCAAAATTAATTCTAGAAATTCTGGAGAACAGATTGAGTGGAGCCAACCTTTAGAATGGTAATGGAAATTCAGAATGGAGACAAACTACTCATCTCTGGAGCTGAAGTCAAGTCAGAAATCTCCACCTGCTGTATCACTGCTCCAGTGACAGGGTTGGAGTCAAGAGAAGTATCTGGGACAGGAGGTGAAGTCTGACATTGGATCCTTGAAGAGTATACCTTACTTTCCAAAGGTAATGTTAGTGGCGTTGGTAGCCAGAGTTTGTGTCCCTGATATGCCACTTAGCTTATGTAGACTTTTTAATGATAACTAAAAATCTGTGAACAGTTTCTTAAACCAGTTTATTTACCAGCTAGTCCTGATAAATAAAAGCCAGGGTAGTAAATCGCTCTTCAAATGTCTCTAGCATGTGCATTTTTCTGTACATTACTTAGCCTCTTTGGGTGGCCATTACCTAATTCATTTTGATGTTCAGAAATGTTTTCATGTGTATTGCCTAATGATTATTCATCTAGAACTAAATGCTCGCCAATATCTGTTCAGGTTAGTTTGAAAGTTGTGTTTTCCTTGTTTTGTTTTGTTTGCACTAAGCAGCAGCACTTTGCTTGCACTTTTAGTTCACATGGAGCCTCTCCCTGTTATACACATCCTATCTTTTGCAAAATGTTCCCCAGTGCCTAAGAACCCTTCTTCTAGACCAGTGTTGTCCAAACTTGGCCACTTTAAGATGAGTGGACTTCATCTCCCAGAATTCCCCAGCCAGCCATGCTGGCTGGGGAATTCTGAGAGTTGAAGTCTACTCATCTTAAAGTGGCCAAGTTTGGTCTAGACAGTATCTTTATCTTCACAATTCACAAAGGTGATTAATCTGTTTGTTCTAACATTTACATAAATACTTTTTCCAAATCAGTGGCAACTCTCTTTTGTTTGTTTGTTTGGGCTTTACCACAATGAAATGACTGTTGGAAGCTTACAGGCTAATATATATATATATAAGAACAAAAACATCCCTGCTGCAGTTAAAGCCAATAAAACAATAACAATAAAGCAACAACCACCCGAGTCCCCATATAGAAACATAAAGGCACAACCACCACCACAGAATTAAAACAAAAAACAAAACCAAGATGGCATCAGGTATAAACGCAAGGAAAGTTCATCTAGACCAATTCAGTTTTTAAAAGTTTCTGGAAAATTGACAAGGAATGGGCATGGCTGATCTCTCTTGGGAGCCTGTTCCAAAATTTTCTGCCACAGAAAAGCATCACTATTTAGCTTCAGCCCCTGAACGCCCCAGAAACGTGAGATGATTAGAAGTTGTTCTAACCGGGACTTCTTTCTATGTTTGCCTTATTGCTCCCCTTCTGGTACACTTTTCCTAACTTCTTTTGCCACCAGTTAGATACAGAAGGTCCATTTAAAACAACAATATTTTGTATGAATTAACGTGTGAAGTGCATCAACGTCCAGCCATAGAAACAGGAGTGGAATATTGTATTTTTCATCCTGGGGTTAATCTAGTTGCATAAATAAAACGTTGCATATAACAAACCCAGTCATAGGAGCACGATATGGATTCTTATGGAGTGCAAGCATAAAGACTTCACAATGCAATTTCATATCTCTTTTTTTCGCCAGCACACTGGACAGGGTCAAAGGGTCAGGCATGATTTGCAAGCTCCAGCTTGTGTGACAAGTTCAGTGCTAGCTGCAACTGAACTCCAGTGCTATATTATCCACTCATGGCCTTCTGAAGCTGTCTTGCCCCCACGCCCTGAAGAAGATTGATTGTTCATGATCCCTGCTTGAGATGCCTCTATTGTAGCCTGTCTTCAGCTCCACCTCACATATCTTACCTCTGGGCCACAGGATGATCTAATTGATGTTCACTGGGCCTCAAGGGGTTAAAAGATTAATGTTCCACGAAGTCTCCAGCATGCTGCAACTTCTTTTTGGGGGAGGGGGGAGGAGTTAGGCTAGGATCTGTTGTATTACATCTCAATGAGATGCTGGAAAAATAAAATAAATAAAGAAGACTGTTCGGTGATCTTATTATGTTGGATTATTTTGCCATACAATACTATAGGTAATTCATCTAATGCTGGGTATGAGATTGGTTTAAGAAAATGAGACAGTGCAAAAGATAGAAACAAACTTGATCATGTTAGCAAATACATTACAGCACTATGGAAAGCAGCAGTTCCTTTTTTGCACTATTCATAGTACCCACCATTTGGGCAAATTAGTTTTTGATCTCTGTTTTTCATGTGAAAAATCGTAGTAATAGTGACCTGGCAGAGTAGGAGTAGATAAGCAAAACGTGCACTGTAAGGCACTTCGTATTTTAAAACTGTGTGGGAAAAAAATTGATGTATTGCTGACCTCTATAAAAGCCAGTTATAAGCATTCTCTTGCATTTTAGCGTGACCAAGAAATGCAGGAGAATACAGTTCACCTAATTCTCAGGTGAAGGCAATCAAGGTAGAATCAGTTTGAATATGGCGACAAAAACCTTAGCAACGTTTATTTGGTTTAGAAACAAAGCTACTCAGCCGATTTGAAACCATGTTTTTATCCTCAGAACAGCCCAGCTGAATAGATAAGGTAGGTCTGAGAACCTACCTTAGATAACCCAATATTTCCCTCTAAATAGCAAAAAGTTCCAAGTTCAAAAGCAAACTTTATTTTTTAAAATTTTATTTTAGTACATCCAGTTACTAGATAATATGTATGCAGAGCAGTTATTATACAAAAGGCTCTGAGGATAAATTGGAGTGCAAAGAGTATGCAGCTCCTGACCCTTGACCACTTGCAGCCCCCAGATTGCCTTTTTGTGGTCACCAAACTCCACAAAAAAACATTCTGGCAAATGTTGTTTGATTTCCCAACACATTTTTATCCCCAGCCAAAGAAAAACTGTATGGAAAGCAGCAATAAAAACTCATCCTCCTCCCTAATGGGGGAAAAATAATGGAAAGTTACCCAGTGTCAGCACCTGCCCATTGTGATCTTTGCCTATTCATTTTAAAAAGAAAAATGCAGCTTCCAAAGATCAAAATGTTCCCTGCCCTCAGTGTGATCCCCCTGCCCTCATGATGGAATCCATTGTGCCCTGACATTTTAGACTGTTTGCTTTTGTCACATAAAAGTAAATGGGAACAAAGTTACAATGGGGGCAAAAGCTGTCATTTACAACCCTAACATTGAATGGCCTGGTTTCTACTGACAATCGTGCAGCAGGCTGCAATGTGTATTATGTCCAAGGTGTCCAATCATACCCTTCACTCTAAGGAGTCCTTGTGACAAACATGCCCTGACAGTTTCCATCCATCATGAAAGCAAGCATTCATATAAAAGCCTCTTCTCAGTTTCCTACTACTTTATCATGATCTGAACTATCGTGTTTGGAGTGTGTTTAAGAGATAGGACTTGGTGAGCAGAGGCTACATATTGAAGATCTCTTGTTTCTTCTCAACACCGAATCTTGCTTTGTGAAGGTTGTGCAGCTTGTTCCTGAAGCACCAAGCTCCTGGAATATCTATCTATCTATCTATCTATCTATCTATCTATCTATCTATCTATCTATCTATCTATCTATCTATCTATCTATCTATCAAATTTATATAGCTACCCATCTCATGAATGTGGCTCTGGATGGCATACAATGAAAATATTATTGTTGATAGTAGAAATCCATTCACTGTATCCTCATAACTCCTGATTGGGATGAATGTATTATTTTATTTAGTTTTTAAGAATGTTATAGCTTCTTAACAAAATGGAATGGGATGGCATTAGAATTGGTACTGTCCCTCCAAAGTATTCCCACACCACGGCCCTTTAGTGCCAACAGCATAATCCGCTGGAATGTTCTGTACAAACCCCATGAGAATGAATGAGAGCTGAAATTGTGGTTGTCTTTCATTCAGTAATACTTGTGCAAGTGAATGTCCACAAACTTTCCATAGTGGGATACCAGTTACAATCAGAACAGTGACCTCTGGCAGCTTTGGAATAAGATATAGAAAGATATGCTACAGATATAGAAAGAAAGTTAAGGGCTTTACAGAAAAGTAAAAACTTTGGGAGTGCACAGTGAAAAGTGTGTGTATGCATGTGTGGGGAATGCTTTATCATTGTGCAACATAGACAAGGAGGTAATTTTGTACAGGTACACTGGCACAGTTTTGTTGATGTGTGAATGATGTATACAGCATGTACCAAAAGTCAGAACCCATAGACAATTTATTATATAAATTACAGGAAATGTTTGAATTCCTTGCCATTTTCTTGTAAACACATCATTACTCATTTGACACATGACTTTTGAACATTCTTACTTATAGTAACATTTTCTCTGAAAAAAAATAAATAAAACATATTGTGACTGACTTATGGAGACTGACTTTTGGTACACCCTGTATATGTGTCTGTATAAGAAAGGTTTGTGTCTCTATGTATGCTTTAGTCCCATTCACTTTTGGTTTTAAGACTGACCTCTTTGCACAATTTGTGTGTGTGTGTGTGGGGGGGGGGAATGATTTCCCAGTCATGCATTTGATGAATGAATCTGAGGAAGATAATATGCTTTGCTGCTACATCAATGTTCTTTTCTAAATGAATGTTCTACCAAGGACATTGTCAACAAAGACATATAAGAGTTAATGGAGACCTATGTATTATTAAACATCAAAAGATGGATGGTTTTACCAGGAGCAAGTAACATTTCCTGTCTGATTTAAGTGTAAAAACTTAATGCCAGAGAATAAACCCTTTAATTAAGTTGTTCTGTGCTTGAATGATATCTAAAAAAATCTGAGTGAAGTTGGAAATTAAGTTAATTGGGAGCAGTTGAGATATTAACATAAATGCCACAAATGAGAATACTGAAATGTTAAGATGTGGCTTGACCCTCAGAGGACATTGTGATTAAAATCACAGTTCTCTTGATGAATGAACAACACTAGTCCTCACCCTTTGGCCTAACTCAATGGAGAACATTTCAAGTGAAAATCTGCTCTTGACTTCAGCAGCATCACATGTTACAGTTCTTACATAAAAATGCTGACCATGGAACTTTTTTCATTTGACAAAATTCTGAATATATCCTAACAAGGCTTGCGTACCTCAGGCCAGCCTTTCTCAACGTCACAGTCTCCAAATATGTTGTGGTGCAGATCCCAATATTCCCAGCAAGAAAGGCCAGTGATTGGAATTGTGGAATTGTGTGCCTATATTGGTGGAAATAAATGGTATACTATATGTATATTTTATTTATGTACCTGCTGAGTCCATGAGCATTGGTCTCCCCTATTTGATTTGGCATAATATACATTCCCTAACACTCAGTGGATATATGGTGATTATTTGTAAATTGGAATGGATCACAGATTATGGATCTATAGATTGCATGTCACATGTTGCGTATTTGTTCCAGGAAACAGTAGTTGAACATCTGTGCATTTGAGATGCTATATCATACATAAAGGTGTTTTCATTTGCAGTTTTGTGCAAATTTATTAGCCTACGATGGAATGCCCAGAACATAGCCAATTTTGATCAGTTGCTGTATGATGGGAAAACTGGTGGTAGTGAAAAGATTGTGAAAAGGGAGAGAAAGAAAAAAGGTATTCTGAGACTGGAATTAAAACAAAAGACACTCTGAGGAAAGAGTTTGGAGGAGTTCTGAAAGGCAACAGAAGAGAGGGAAGGAGGGAATAATGCCAGAGGAAACAAAGCCACTGTAGTATCACTTTCTTCCCTCTCAACCGCCATCCCACCATTAATGGAGAGTGAGGACTACAGTTATCTTGAGCTAAAGTCTATATAGTCTGACACAGGCTTTAAAGAAAAGCCTTCACTCATGGATCATCACATTATTGGGCTTCATTTGTCTCTGTTGTGTTGTTCAAGATTTACCTTAAATAATGTTGGTTTATCTGCCTATTCTTCTCTTTCTTCCACCTTGTCAGATAAATCCTAGCGCTTGCATTTTATATCCCAGTAGATGGTCCATTCTTTCTCCCATGCCCATCCAGGAAACAAAAGGCCAGGTGGGCCCAGCAATATTCCCCCTCACCCCTTCCATGATTATGTGAATATGGTTATCATAGGTTCCCACCACTCCAGAAAATTTAAATAGGGAAAATGAGATTAGATTATCCATTTAAAGGAAAAACAAAAACAAAACTAAATCAAAACTAAGACACATAACTTTAAATTTTAATCATTCTGGAGATTGCTCTTTGCTGTGGCTACTTTATAACTAAGCTGGAAAAATATGCTTAAATTGTTATGTCCAATGTTTCCTATAGTAATTTTAGTAATATTTTGAAAACTTGTTTTTTTAAAAATCATCCCTTTGGCCTTCTTTTCTGTAAGTCTCCTAAAATAGTGCAGTTAGAGTGTCTGCAACCCATCCTCCTAACCTTCCAAAACACCATAGAAAATGGTCCATTGATGCTATGACATCACTGGAAGGAGAGGACCTGATTTCTTTTGCTATTTTGGGATCTCTGGTGGGATTTTTAAGAGTAGAGAAAAGAACAGAAGATCTACTCCAGGCAAAACATTCCTATTCACATCTTTAAAATGGCCTCCAGAACATGGACTGAAACTGGGCTGATCAGATTAAGCAATTGTGCCATTGAATTTTAGTGATATGGTCTTGAGATACTGGGGAGCCACAGAGAATACGTCACCATTTCCCTCTTCTGTCATAGGGTAAAAACGAGTGTTTCAAATGTTTATCATTGTCTATGACAAAATACTCAACATTCCTGGAACCTCATTCTACGTATGGAATACTCAAAGCTCTCCATTATTTTTCATTTGGAACAGGCAGCTCAGAAAATTTCAGCACTGATCTTTGGAAGCAGTTTTCCTCCTTCTCCCCATAAGGGGAATAACAATGCTTAATGCATCCATTTTGCTGCTTTAAGCTTCTCCCAAACTAAAAAAAGAAAATAGATTCCTTGGTTTCACTGTTTTTAAATCCCAATCCACCCACAGGGAAACTAGCAAAAGGCCAGCAGAAGGTCCTACCCACTAGAGTGATGGGCCATCTCCCTTATAGTTCTCAGACATCATTTAAAAATGATAATTTAACTCTTTCTCCCTCTCTCTCCCTCTCCCTCTCCCTCTCCCTCTCCCTCTCCCTCTCCCTCTCTCCAGATCCATTCAAAGACAGATTTCATTAATATGTCCTTTTATCAGTGTATCCTTTTTTACACTGTTAGGATTTCACTCTGAGAAATCAGCGACAAAATCCCATCAGCAGAAGGAACATTATTAAGGTAAAGATTTGGCAATAATGTTTGAACCAACTGGGATGATCCACAGTCCAGTTATAAAAAGAAACTGTAAGGACTGGTGTTCTGAAGTAGAAAGCTTCTCTCAGATAGTACTAGATTGACATAAAGCACTGTTATTTTTTTTTCTAAAAAGAAAAAAAAACTTTTTTTCTGAAATGATTTTTAAAATTAGGGGGAATTAAAATGTCTGCCTTCTTTGTCACTCACGGGGGCCCACACTCATAATGGACTGCAGCTGAATACCTGTGGGAGGCAGGAATGGAGTGGATGGAGTGATCCCCAGAAGCACATTTTATTCAAGAAATGCAGCATTCAAAATCCTCCAAAGAAAGATGATTGAAGCAGGCTTATTAAAACTATGAAGTTACAGTGTGCCATTCCATGCTATTCTATTTTTAAACCTGAATTACTAGTTGAAAAAGTAACATTTAGATTTCTCTCTCTCTGTCCCTCTCTTCATAAGTATATCTTGCAGAAAAAAATAATCCAATATTACTTTACTCAAAAGCAGAATGAAGCATTTACAAGCGACTCTGCTGTTTTTTGTTTGTGTTCTTTAACGGAGTGAGATGACTGAATGTGGAAACAGAATTCAATGAATTCAAGGAGCTTTCTTTTGTTTCCACATTCAATCATGAATGTGCTACATACTCCAAATGTGCTGAAGAATTAGACAATGACTTGGAGAAACAGGGGTCATTTCAGAAAACCTTTCAGTTACTCTGTGTGTGTGTGTGTGTGTGTGTGTATAAATAAATCCCATCACTGTTTTCCCAAAACTTTTATTTTTGTACATTTCTATGATTGTTTGTATTATTAAAAGGACTTTTCAACAAACTGTATATAGTCTCAAGAACCAGTCATGATCCTGACTAGGTACTCCTGCAATCCCATAAATTGGACTGCGATTTCTAGATAGGTAAAGAGCAAGACTGATGCAGGAATGCATCTTCCTTGTCATAGGAGGCCTTCACTGCAACAGAGAATAGTTTGTTTCCCCCCCCCCCTTTTGAATCAGCAGTTCATCCAGCTCCCTCATTTCTGCACAAACAGGTAAAGGCAGGAGGCAACATTCCTCAAAGGTGATCATGACTTTAAGCCATTCAAGAATGTATCCAGTTCAGAAAGAGAAGACAGTTCAACCGTATTATTGGAGAAGAAGGTGGGTGGGTATGGGAGACTAAGGTGTAATGTTTCTTTCAGGTGAGCTCAAGTGATCAAAGGATATAATAGACCTTTTGTTACTATGTACAAAGAATGTCGTAGAAAGCTTAACCTTTGCCTTTGATGCCATGTCTTTTTTTAATGTCACATCAACTTTGAATGCTAACAAACCTTTCTAATAAGGATTATGAGGATTTGATGGGGGCAGGGGGCTGGCATCCTTCATCTAGAAGTACTTGACTTCAGAAACCAAAGAGAAAGCAGAAAATTGTACTACACATACCTATAGCAATTCCACATAATTGTTGCCCACAAATTTGCGTTGACATTTCACTTTTTGTGAAATTGGATATCAAGTCTAGTGCAAGGGGGCTGTCAGTAATTCACCATGTTTTCTGAACATCTTATTCACCCTCCTTTCTTTCCTAACAATACCATCCATTATTGGTAAGAGGCAAAAAACATTTCTGGTATTCATGTTTTTGTTGTTGTTGTCCCCAAAGAAAAATATGCCAGAAACACACACACACCCCTCACCAAAAATCCTGCTACGGTTGGTTTTCTGAAATTCTATTAACTATTCCTGAAATAGCTGAGGGAAACAAATTCCATTTATCCATGCACAACTGAAATACTGTATTTCAGTATTTTACATTTTGCTGGCAAGGCCATATCACTGAAGTACTTCAAGAAACAGTAGCATCTTTTGGTAGCAAGATTCCACTCAGGTTGTACCAATGTATTTCCTAGTGGAGGAAGGAAGTGGTTAAATCATAGCCTGAAGAGAGGGGAAGAAAAAACTAAATATTCCTGATAATATTTCCAACTGTTTTTGTCCTAGTGAGGGTAAATGTCAATCTTGGAGTTTCACTGGATAAGGAACAGAGTTGAGGACCACAGTTGGGGAGCAACACTTCTGGGAAAAGGATGTAACACTCCATCCTGTTTGATCTTTTGTGCTTCAAAAAATACCTGCTTCCTTAGGGTACTACCTAGAGATGGGCCTGTGCTGTAGGGATGTTCAGAATCAGAAAGAGCCCCATACAGAATGATGGAAAGCACTAACTACATTGTACTGGATTTGGCAATATGGAAACTTTGTTAAATCTTGATTCCATTATAACTGATTGAGGGACCTTTAGAATGATATTGCTTAGGTTCATGTCTCTTATGGGTGATATTATGACAAATGCATTGCAAGTTACTAAAATGCATAGTTGCCTAAAAGGTCTGAACTTTAATCAATATTTTAGTTGAATAGCAACCACCTGATTGGATGGTTGCATTCATCCTCTGTTGATGTCTGGGTTTATAAATTATTTTGGGGTGGGATCCATTACAAACGTTTAACCATGGAACTTTTAACTTTCCACACATCCCCTAATCCAATGCCATACATATGGTCTCAAGTTTTATGTTTATGCTTATAGACAGGCAGGCAATATGGTAGCCATGAACTACATCACTTTTTCATCCTAAGTTGACCCAGTCAATAACATTGGCTCTCTAATCTCCCACTGTCTTGGGATCAGTGCTCCTGATTATTATGTGTTTTGTCTCTCCTGCACAGGGAACTTTGGGACTGGCGATTCTTGAGAAGCATGTCACAACAGCCCTTTTCAGTGATACTTTCCACATCAATTTTAACATAATGGAGAGTAGCAAGCAGCCCCTCCCCAAGCTGTTCTGAGTTACAAGTGAGCAGCCAATCATCCCGGGAAACTCTGCAACTGGGAAACTCTGTTGCCTGCCTCTTTAGCCAATTGCACTGTACCGAAAGAGCCTAGTCTGGTCACATCACTGTGCCCAGATACATTACCAGCATAACTTTTAGAGAGCGGGGTCACTCACCACTCTTTTCCTGTTGAATAATTCACAGGACCTTATTGCCTAAACAGGGTTAAAAAAGGAAGCATGAGTCTTTCAGACAGCATACATCTCACTATCTCTCAAATGTAATTTTCTAGTTGCCAGAACAGTCTTACTATATGAGCTGGCTTTCTCTGTTGTTAAAAAAAAAAAAAGCTAGACCCTTGACACTGTCAAGAATGCTGCAGTGACGCTACTTCTTTGACTGGCTCCAGGAAATCTCACAGAAGCTTGGCTTTGGCTGATCTCCAAAATGCTAAGCAAGCTTGGATCTGGCTAGTATTTGGATGGGAGTCCACTTAGAAATTCCAGGGCTATAGGTTTCACTAGGAAGTTGAAAACCATCCCAGAAGAAAGCATTAGAAAACCACTTCCATATTGCTGCTAAGAAAACATCACCGATGTGTCCTTGTAGCAGTTGAGTTAGACTCAAGGGAGTTTTTACTCTTTGCTTTAATAGGGAAATATATCTCCATAAATATTTTCCAATATGTTGAACAATTCATGCTCATGTTTTCCTTCAAGAGACTGAGACTGAAATATGGACCAGCTTCCCTTAATTAATTGTGCCTTCCCTGTTTCTTTTTGGCCAAGGCCTGTCTGATGATGGTGAGGGGTAACAATTGTAAGGCATCTCTTGGCAAAGGCAAGGAAACATTACCCAATTTATACAGTGTTAATCTATATAGTTACTTTGCAGACAATATAGCAAAACAAATTTTCCTTGAATAAAACATCCTGCAAAAATGATGGCATTGGATTACTCTGATTGCATAGCCCTTTTCTGTGGAAGATTTAGTGGTTTTGCTTATGGAAATACTTATGGAAAGTGAAATTCTTACAGCCAATCAATCAACTATGTGCCCCACGAATTTTTTATTCTAATATGACGGCTGGCTCTAATTTTTTTTCTTATTAGGCATGAATTCCACTATTGTAACCTAAGTTATAACTTAAAATTCTTCTAGTCTTTGTACAATTTAAATCCAAAGAGTCAAATTAAGCTTCTGTTTAATTGGCATATTCTGTAGGATATGCCAATTAAAATTAAATGCCACATATCAATCTGGATGAATAAATGCCATTGATTGATTTCTTTAGTGTTATGAATTTGCTCCTCACTGTTGTAGATCTTTCTGTCACCTTGCTGGAAGACTGAGAAGCCTAGAGAGAGAAGCAAAGCTATTACATTGCCAGCAGCCTTTGTTTCTCTCTAACTTTGACCCAGCTGGCAGATATTCCAGCGAGCTGCCCTTACTGTTCTGTTCCTACTGGCCGTGATAAGAATCACCGCTTTCAGAACTGGTGTCTTCTTCCCCCTCCAACTTTTTTCCTTATGGTTCATACATTTTACAGTGCAATCCCACCTGAGACAAGAGACTAGGTTACTCCTAATATATGTAAGAGTTCTTGGAAGCTGCTTTGGGATCAAATGGGCTAAAATGGTTCTATTATCATTGTTGTTGTTGTTGTTATCATTGTTACTGTTATTATTATTTGACATAGTTGTTACAGTCAAGGATTATCTTGGGTGAAATTGGACCCTGCCAAAGAAACCACAGTATACCACATTGGCCTTATTAGAAGATCAGTAATGTTTGTGCACTAATTTGGTGGAGCTCTAATTCTGGCTTGGACATCAGCATATATCCTTGTCACAGTAGTGCAAGCCTCAGCCTTGCAGTTATAACATGTCCAATCCATTACTTGATTGGTGGTTAAATTGCTATCTGTCAAAATGGATTTTTTAATTTCCAAAATGTCTCAAAAGGACTCTTGTCTCTTTAGGCTCAGGCATTCACCCACATTATTATCAGGAGGCACATGATAAAGCACCTGGCTAAGCTGGATGTCTTATCAATATTTTCAGTAATATCAATAATCACAGAGGAAAACAGAGCTCTTATGATTCCATCACTTGCAGGGTTAGAAAGAAGGCCAATCAATCCATTCTGCATGTCAGGAGTCATGTACTTTATTGCCCCATCCTACTAACTCAACAACTTGTCCAGTACAAGATCTTATTTTGCAAGATGGTTGATGTGACTAAAATGATCAAAACACTACAAATGGGCTTGATGTGTATACATATACATGTACACCTGTGTTGCACGCATATATGAATCACATGGGAGAGGCATGCACCTGCATTGCCCTGAGGAGAAATTGCTTCTTGCCCAAGAAGGTCCCAGGGCTGTCAAGGGAGTTATGGTGGTCAGAGCTGGCCCTATGAGCAGCCATAGAGAGTCCCAGGGAGGACACAAAATTCCTGCCTGTAGGTCAGTGGGAGAAATGGCAACCTATCTGCTGAGTGGCCTCTGGCACAATGTCAGGCTCATTCAGTAACAGCTGGGTCATTGCTTGGAGGGTTCAAAATATAACCTGTCCTATTCTTTGGGGGATGGTGATCCCATCTGTAAAATCCCATCTGTAATTGTTGTGGTTGCTGTTTGGGAAGATTGACTGATTTCATAATAGTGCCAGGGTGATGGTAACCAGTTACCCATACACAAAATGGTTAAGTTGCTCTCCATCCACCCCACAAACTATCTTTGTCTTTTTTTGTCTGGCAGATGGGCACATTTCCAGACAAAAATTGGCCCATAATAACCCATCATTGTTATGTTTTTAAGAATTCCCCTGGGGCCAAAGTAAGATCTACTGACATTTCCGAAAAGAAATACGATGCTGGGAGATGGCCTTTGCTTTGCTTTGTTGTATCTCTTCTTTTACTTCAAATCAATAGTTGTTGTTCTTGTTTAATTCTAACGAAGTAGGAGGTATTGGGAGACTCAGACTTGACTAGCAACTCAGAACACATAAAGGTCATATAGAGGGCAAAGGAGGTGATACCATCTGTAGAGCTGCATTTGAATATGATAAATTATTGTTGACCACAGCAATAACAATAGACAATTTAACTTCCAGAGGAAGGATCAGATTGTGAATGAATGTCCTACACTAGAAAAGCAAGGATCTGAGGAAACAGCATGTGAAGTTGGAATAGGTTTGACTTGAATGAGAAACCAGGAAGGATAATAACCAAATTCTGTCAGAACTCTTTAAAAATTACTGGTTCAATGAGACATAATTACTAAAAGAGAATAGAATGTAGGAAACCGTTATTTAGGACTCATGATCTCTCACCCCACTAAAGCACAGCATCTGGTAAACCATTCAGTTTGGGCTGTTCCCCCACAGCCAAATTAATAGACTTTCTTCCAGGCTTTGAGACAGCACAAAGTTTGCTGGTGTACAGCTGGCACTATTCTTTTAGCAAAGAGATCAGTGACTGGTGTCCTCACAGATTTAACGTGGGACAACTTAAAGAAAGTGATCAGTGGAATGTCTTGGCATCCCCTGCCCACAGAAAAACAACCACCAATCACTCTCCCTAAGGGAGGAGGCATTTTTTGTCAGCTGGTCCTTCATGTGCATGAAGGGACTTCCTGGTAAAGCAGACAATGTTTTCCAGCTTCACCAAATAGAACAACCACCTTCTTTGGAACAAGTGCAGCATCTGAGCCACAGAGATCTAGTTAAGTCTGAAAAGCCATTTCCTCCTAACTATTCTTGCTACTCTTCAGGGCAGCACTACTAATTACTTGTTAGTTGGGGGAATTTTAAAAACACGTGTCTAATGATCTTGCAAAAAGATTGAAAAAAAAAATCTTTACGCTGAAACAAATAAAGTTGAAGATAGGCTGCCTCCATGGTGGGCTAGGGATGAGATGAAGTAATGTTTTCAAGATATGTCCTCTAAAAATATTTATCAAGCAACTTTGTCAGATGTGTGTGAGTTTGTCTGGATGTCAGTTCCTCTATTTCCTTTATTAGAATTTTCCATTTACAGGGGAAAAAAATTGTGTGGGAGAATGATGCAGGCACATTATCTACCATTCTTTTGTCCTCCAAGGTGCTAAATCACTCATATGTATTTTTTAAAAATTCAAGTTTGTTATCAATCATTTTGGAGCAGGAAGGGGACAATTTCCAGTTCATAAGCTGCATGAAGAAGTCCAGTGACACCCCAGTCATAAGTCCCCATCATTCATATCTACATCCAAAGTAGTCTGATTTTATCTGGAATTCAGAATTTGGCTGAACCTAATGCACATCCTTAGTCTTAAGCTGTTTCTTGGAATTCACAATCAGTTCAAAGATATTCTGTTTGTGTTCATGCAATTTTTCACACATAAAATTTAGCCTCCTATGAATCCAAGGAGCAAAACCCTTCCATTTCAATAAGAATCCATATATGGAATGGGACACAATTGGGAAGAAGTTACTGTTTTCCTTCCAAGCTTTTGAAACAAGCTAGTTATAGAATCAGAGTAAGTATTCAATAGCTGGAACAAGTGAAAGAATCATGATCTTCACTGGTGCTATTCCCCAGATGGTTGTTATTGATGGAGGATTTGTATTTCTCTCTCTCTCTCTCTGTGTGTATGTATGTGTGTGTGGGAGAGAGAGAGAGAGAGAGAGAGAGAATGAGAGAGAGAGAGAGAGAGGATTGTCAAGATTTTCTCAGTTTCAAATAAGGACTCAGTGCCAGGAAAATAAATGCATTTTGAAGTTAACAAGTTTATCGTTCCTGATAAGTGCTCCTTTAACATTGGTTTAATAGCAGCTTGTGATTAATAGCAAAGATAAGAACAGAATTAAATGTTACAGCTCTCCACAGCACCCGCTCTTATTTAGATTGCCACCATAAAACATCTGTTCAACTGCAGTCTGAGGATATGATCTTACTTCTGACATAGGCTTTGTTGCTGCAGCTGCTGTTTTAGGCAACAGTTATAATCTTGGTTGCAAATTATAGGAAAGGGTGAATATATTTCTTTTTGGGTTTTTTTTGCTGAACAAAAAATTGGAACAAATTGATATGCTGAAATCTGTGCATCTCTGATACAGTTCACAACCTCCCAAAGGTACATACAGAAACGTGTATATCAGAGGAAAGTGTACACAAACTTATAGTGTATTGGACACATGAAGGAAGTTTCTGCTAGAAAATGAGCATAAAAATATGTGCTGGGAGAAATACATACAAAACATTTAAGAATGTTACTGCAGACTGAAGAGGAAAGGGGCTGAACTGAACCTGAAGTTGGATAAATGAGAAAGTGAGTGAAACTGAAAGTGATTTTAGTGAAAGCAACTCATGTTTGGAGTGGTCTGCAAAGGTTCAAATCAGGAACCTTCTCTGGCATGGCAGTCTGATGGAGGAATGCCCTGCTGAGTGACATAACATTGGCATTAACTCTACACTATTTTCAGTATCCAATAAAGACATTCCTGTCTGAATATGAACTTTGAGAAAAATGCTTATATGTTAAAACCAAATCAAATCTGGAAACAAAACTGATAGGACATCTCTTGGAAGGGTTAAATTCTGTGGGTTTTATTTAATGTGTTTATTTTTTACCATTATTTTTCATATGTTTCAATTTACTTGCATTCAAAGTGGGAAGTTCATAGATGGTCTTCTCTGTGAAAAATTATGGCATCTTGCATACTGACTATTTTAGCAGTATAGATGCCTTTAGGTCAAGCTTAACTCTGGGGACTACATCTGTGCAGTTTTCTTGACAAGCCTTCTTTTGGGATCTCTTTCTGACTTCCCAGTCTAGCCACCAGCCCTGAAATTCTTAGGCGATCCTCCATTCAAGTCCTAACCAGAATCACTCTTTTTGGCTTTGAGATCAGCTGAGGTTGGCTAAGTGCTGCCAATTTTTGAGGCACAGGATGACTACTAGTTTATTTTTAATCCAGCACTATTTTTATAAGAATGTTTTTATCAGCCTGCCTTGCTGCATAAGACTTTCATGGAACAGACTTATAGTATAATAGACTTGGAATATTAGATTGCTCTTGAAACATAAATCTTATGGACAGTGAAAGTGTCATATGAAAATAAAACACAGCACGCTTTAGTAAACAAAAATATCAACCATTCCATACAATATTTTTGGAATGCATCCAGAAACCTAACACTATAAGTTAACTTTGACCACAGTAAGAACAGCATAAATGGGTTATTTTTTATAAAGAAAGGATATCATAATGTACAGTGCAGCAAGATAGTTTCTTTTGTATGTAATGGTAAGAGCGTCGTGCTGGATCAAGCCAACCTTAGTCCAGCATTTTGTTTCTCACAATGGTCGACCAGAAGCCTCTAGGATGCTCTGAAGGGGGACACAGAGACACCTCTCTCCCTCCTTTATTTCCCTGCAACTGATATTTGGTGGGCTGAGTCTTCATGACCAGTCCTCCATAAATATATCTAGTGCTCTTTTAAAAACATCAAAGTTAGTGGCCATTGCCATGTCATAGTAATGAATTCCACTGGTTAATTATGTGTTGTTTGAAGAAATACTTCCTTTTTGTTAACTATGTTAAGACACAGAATGAAGTTAAAAAGACATGTTAAGATGGGAGAAACTACAGTTGTCATTGCTGGGAGAATTTCTATGATAAAAATGAATGTCTCACCTAGAATGATGTTTTGTTTCAGACAATACCTGTTTTGACAACTGATGCACCATTTAAACAGTGGCAGAAGGATGTATCTAAATTTGTGTGGCAAGGGGAAAATCCACGAGTTAAATATAAGGTGTTATAAGATGCAAAGGAAAGTGGAGGATTGGGGTCACCTGATTTGAAATTGTATTTTGCAACTTGCTGTTTGGTTTGGACGAAAGAGTGCGTGCTGCTGAGAAAGAGACCTGAGTTAAAAGGATATGACCTGAGATTGGGTGTCATGAATATTTGTGGAATGATAAAGTCAAGGTTAATGTGGATTTTAAAAATCATTATGTTATACATGCTATATTGAGAACATGGAATAGATACAAACCCACGTTGTGCCGGAAAACACCTTTGTGGCTCTCAGCACAAGAAGCATTTTATAGATGAGAAATAATAGGCAAACATGGCTAACATATCATGAGATACTAGAATTTTGTCAAGGGGAATACAAAATAAAATCAAGAGAACTGGTGGCAGAGGGATATAATTGCAAATCGTTTTCTTATTTACAGATATTGGAAAGATTTAAAGTAGACAAAAGAGTTTATGGCTTTGAACATGTTAAGACTGAGTTTGAAGTAGAATTGTATACAAATGATGAACATGTAATTGCTAAAATGTATAAACTTTTATTGAATTTTGAAACAAAAGAAGAACAAGCAAAAGAATGTGTGATAAAGTGGGGTAAAATTTGGTTAAATATACAATGGAATAATGGGAAAATATGTGGTTGAAAGGATTGAAATTTACATTATGTTATAACCTAAAGATAATTTTTATCAAATGATGTGCTGTTGGTATATGTCACCAGAGAAATTGTCTAGAATGTATAAAGGCACTTCAAATTTATGTTGGAAATGAAAATAAGAAGGGACATTTTATCATGCTTGGTAGATGTGTGAAAAATTCTGGATTCAAATGCATACACTGATTCAGAGAATTTTAAAGTTTAATCTACAAGTGAGACCAGAAGTCTTTCTTTTGGGATTGATGGACAAACAGTTGGAAAAAAGTCATGGAACTTTGTTTTTGTATATAATAACTGCAGTGAGATTATTGTATACACAAAGATGAAAAGATTCGACATTACCCACAATGGAGGAATGGTTGGTGAAGATGATGGAACTTGCTGAGATGGCCAGACTGACTACTTTGATCAGAGAAAGGACAATACAGTATTTCTGTTTATTGCTGACTGGAAACCCCTTATGAATTTTTTTGTGTAAAACAGAAAAAAATGAACTTATTTATGGTTTTGATGATTAGACAGGATAGATGATAGAAACAAGAGATTCATGTTGTAACCTTAGAGTAAGAGGTAAATTTTTAATTATACTTATAAATGCTGTAAAGAAGATTGGAAGCCACTTTCTTTTTTCTTTCTTTTCTATTTTTCTTGTTCTTCCTCCCCCCCCCCCGCCCCTCTTGTACTTTTAGCTTTCTTTCTGATTTCTTTTTCTTTTCTTCTTATTTTATATTTGTTTGTATTAGTTTTTACCTTCCTTTTATATATATATATAATAAAGAAATACTTCCTTGTTGTCTGTTCTGAATCTCTTTCCAATCAGCTTCAGTGGGTGACCACTATTCCTAATCTGAGAGAGGGAGAAAAACTCTCCCCCCTCACATCAGTTTTCTACATGCCATGCAAGATTTTAGACTTCATCAGTAAGTTCCTTCACAACCCCTGACATTCATAGACTTTTGTCGTCATTTCAGTTTCCATTTTCCCTATCTCAGCTCTAGTCTATCCTTTTCAAATGTTGAATGTTAAGAAGTCTGCCTTACTGTAATGCTGACAGAATACTTTATTTAGTATTCAGTGTGAACCACAATTCTAGAGTATCCCATTCTGAACAAGTCAGGAATCAGAAGCCACATACAAACCCTGAACTGTTTCTGATTTTTGTAGAGAATCATAGCTAGAAATCCCAGCCCACACATTATACTAAACAATCTGTGGATGAGAATTCTTGATTTGTTTAGCCATACTGCTGGCAAGAACAAGCAAGTAAGAACAATTGAGCAATATACATGTGTATAGTTGGTTAACAGGAGATGCAATGTATTGGTCTATACATATTGGCCCAAGAAGTTACACAGAATAAAAAACTAGAATAGGAGCATAGAATAGGAGGTTTGCTGAATCAGTTATGGTCATCTGTAATGTCTATGGGATGAACACATTTTCCCATACTTCTTAAATAATAATATAATCATCTGCTTCAACTCTTAATGACACAGTGTTGAAAATGTATATTCCACGTCGGGTATCTTGTGCTATAATTTTATAAGTTTGCATAGAAAATACTGCTTTCTCTCTCTATGTCCACTTCAGCCTTTCCAATATTGCCATTATAGATGATGATGGTATATGACTCCAAGAGTCCAGCATAATCAAATGATGGAAGAAGGATTGGGGAACTAGTTTGTCCATCCATCTGACCTAACATTTTGCCAGTTCTGGCACTAGCAACTGGTTCTAAGGCTACCCATGTCTCAGTTTAAGCACAAAATATCATAGCTACTCTTACTCATTATCAATATCTGGCCATCATACCTAAATGATTAGATACAAAATCAAGTCGAATCTTACCTACAAAGGTGACAGATGAATATTTGCTACTTGCCAATCCAACACAGAAAGCTACTCACAAGATGTATTGACACATCAGGGAAACCAGCCATTCCTTGATTTCCCCCAACTTTTTTTCCATACTGGGCAATAAGATTCCAGTATCCATTAGGGTCCCCCTTCCCCCAGCTATCATTCATGAGCATCTGTCATATACTATGAATCTCTTCCTTTCAAGCATCAGTAGTGTTGTTGCTGGTAGTAGAAGTATACTGATTCTGAAAGAGTGCTTACAGTAAGTTCTTGAGAGATTATTAACCATGGCAGGCCAACAGAATCCCATCTAATTATAGTTCTCATGTGAGCCTCAGAAAGTAAAAACCAAATGATCTTAAAAATCTCTCTTCCCTTTAGCCAGCTGCAAATAGAACCCATTCCTCATCTCATAAAAGAAGACATGGACAGTAGGCATCTGTGGCACATAATATCAGAATTTTTAGCATGAACACCAGTGTGGTTAGAGATCAGAGTGCTGGACTAAGTCAGAAAGATCAAATCACCACTCAGCCATGAAGTCCTCTGAGTGACTCTAGACTTGCCATTCTCTTTCCGCTTAACCTATAAAATGGTTTGGGGAGGATAATATAAGCCATAGTGATCCACCTGAGGAAAGTTGGGAACAAAATTAAATAAATAAGTCAAGATACACTTCACCAACCATGCCTTTACATTGTGTATATTTAAATAAATAAATAAATAAATAAATAAATAAATAAATAAATAAATAAATATCACACAACTGTCCTGACTGGAGGAATGATTCTGATTTGCTATTTTGAATCCATAATGCCTTTCTACCAAGCTGGAAAGATATGTGTCTGCAAAATAGGTAACCCATCCATTCAAACAGAGTCACTGGCTTTGTATTTCAGCCTACTAGAAATTTAGCAAGAAAGTAGCAAAACCAGGATCTTGTATTAGATCCCAAATGTACTGCTTGGTGGGTACAGGTTCAACTTGGGTCATTACTGAATATTGGGTATTACATTATATTTATTCTGAAGACCATCTGGAGTTCCTTGTGCCCCGAAGGTCCATTCTTATTGACAAATATATAATTTAAGAGACCTTATTATAAAGTACTTTTCTAAATAAATCTGCTATTTAAAAGATAGAAATGTTTAGTAGAGTAACTGACAATAGTTAATTTTCAATGAGCAGCCTGAAAAGAAAGATAAGAAAGAAGGAAAGAAGGAAAGAAAGAAAGAAATTTCTATTATCTATCTATCTATCTATCTATCTATCTATCTATCTATCTATCTATCTATCTATCTATCCAACTATCGTGATGACTAGAGGATTAAGCTCTATTCAGTTGCATAGGAAGGACCTATGCTGAATGTCAGTTGCTCAGCACACAGTCATCATTGAAGCCAAAGTGAGATATCTTCATGGCTCTGCAAATTTAATGTGCTCTCTGTTACCACAATGTTAAATTAGCAGTGATATGCCAGGCTGTCAAGGCATACCCTGAAGAAAGTATATGACCACTTTGCCACATGTTGAGTAGTCAGTGTTCACCTAGCAGCTAAGATACTGGCTTATTTAAGGAGTCCATGTCACTTCATTTCAGTTTTCATATTATATTTTGTATTCAGGTAAAAGACCTAAAGTGAAGCCTGAATCTGAGTTCCTGGTGGAGAGGTCTATGTTGTCCTTTGTGGTAACAATAGACATAAGTGAAATGGAGGCTTTGCAACTTGGAAGAATCTGGAGAATCAGGCAGTACCCAAAGAGAGTGGGACTGGAGGTGGAGATGAGCCTTGAAACTAACAAGTTCCTCAGGACTCTGCCCCCACTCATTTTAAAGAGGATGCCTCTCCGAAGCAGCCTCTTTTGGTCAAGAATTTCAGGCAATGTATTGTCGAAGGCTTTCATGGCTGGCATACAATGGCTGGTGTGGGTCTTCCGGGCTGTGTGGCCGTGGTCTTGAAGTTTTGTTTCCTAATGTTTTGCCAGCACCTGTGACCTGCATCTTCAGAGTGCAGGAGCACAGACAGGAGCAGTTCTCTCTGTGTCCAGGGTGATGTGACCCTTCTGTGGGTATTTATAGAGATCTGGGGGGGGGGGAGGGGGGGATTGGGTGTGTGTGGGTGGGGTTGGGTTACTGAGTGGCTGCTTGTTTTGGTGTCAGCATCTGTGTGTATCTTCCCAGGAAGAAGGGTCACATCACCCTGGGCACAGAGAGAACTGCTCCTGTCTGTGCTCCTGCACTCTGAAGATGCTGGTCACAGGTGCTGGAGAAACGTTAGGAAACAAAACTTCAAGACCACGGCCACACAGCCCGGAAGACCCACACCAGCCATTTCAGGCAATGCTTCATTCTGTCCCTGCTGCTACATCAGTTATGACAAAAGGAGCCACTGCTGCAGTCAGAACACAAACATTCAAGTTGCCTACAGCTAATTGCATGCCATAGCAGATCAGCAGGATATTCACACAACTGCACTACAGCTGATCAGCAGTCACTATCTGATCTTGGCTATCATCCCATCACCTCTGTGATTATCACTATAACTGTTCACTACAGAAAAGGCCTAGGGAAATTGCCTCCAGTATAACTTGAGGCTCCAATAGCAGTTCATGAAATTAGTGTGTGATGGTTTGGTGTAGCAAGTCGTGATATTGGCTTCGGCTTTCCCATCTTTTATCAATCCCCTGCTCCATCATTGGACTGAACCACACAGCAGAGAGGATGGGTGCAGAGTGGGCTGATCAGTTAGGTTTTGGGGGATAGAATGGGGATCGGAAACACTTGGAAGTTAACATATGTGCCTCTCTGCCTCCCACTGATAACAATGAAAGGAATGGATATAAGGCACTGGTTGAAGGACTTTCCCCCTTACATAACAAGGATTGTATCAGTCAATATATGATCCAGAGCTGGATGTGAAATGATGGATTAGGGGCTTCCACAGCATCCAGCTTGCTTTGAAGGAGGAAGGAAATACAAAGTCAGTGGCAATCCTCTCATTCCCATCTACTGCATGTAGACCTTCACCCTAGCTCAGTACTAGAGTACCTGCTTTTTATGAGAAGGTCCTAGATTCTGTGGTTGTTATCCCCATAAAAACTAGGGCAAACAACTTTTTGCTGCTTTGAATGTGGAAAAAATATGTCTCCAGAATCTCCCTCTGCTCCTGAACTAGTCTGCTCACTCCAATGCATCTAAGTCTCAGACTTGCTCTTGGGAGGTATCTCAAGAGAAAGGAAGTGTAGAACCAGTTTGTTAACATATTACGTAAGACTGGGTGATCTTTGGAGGCACAGAAACTAGAGTTCTGTGAAAAAGTATTTCCCCCCTTTTAGTTTTTCTGGATTATCCAAATTTTTGCATATCTTTGGAAAATCTGGACCCATTGATCTATCTTGGTGCTTGTTTCATTTATTTCATAAATGTACTCATCCAGCATGTGATGCGCCAGGTGAAAATATAATTTCCCCTTTACTGTAGATTCAGTAACTGGTTGTACCATTTTTAGCTGTAATACCTTTAGAAAGTGCTGGAGATTAGACTCTCACATTGTTATATCGTAATTTGGTTCCATTCCTGCATGATGGACTGTTTCAAGTCAGTATTGTTTAATGGTTTTCTAGCATGAACTGCTTGTTTCAGGTTCTGCCACAACATTTTTATGGGTTCGGCTTTTGACTTTGATTTGGCCATTCCAAAATACTGAATTTGTTCTTCTTTATCCATTCTCTTGTAGACGTGCTTGTATGTTGGCGATCATTATCTTGCTGCATGACCCCACTTGCCCTTCAGCTTCAAACTGACAGACAGATGGTCTGAAATTCACTTGTAGAATTCTTTGATACAAAGCAGAATTCATGCTTTCTTCAATGAGGGCAAGTCATTCAAGTCCTGAGGCAGAAAAGCTTCCCTAAACCATGACACTGCCATTCCCATTCTTGACAGTTGATATGAGGTTCTTACTGTGGAATGCACTGTTTGATTTCTACTAGACATAATAGCACCCACTAGCCTGAAAAGTTCAATTTTTGACTCATCTGTCCATAAAACATTCCTCCAAAAGTCTGGAGGGCCATACAGATATTTTCTGGCAAACCTGAGATGAGCATCGATATTTTTCTTAGTAAGCAAGGGTTGTACCTTGCTGCTCTCCTATGAATCCTCTTTTTAACCACAACCACTAAGGGCTTACATACCTGGATAGTTTTATGAGCATATCTATCTGGCAAGAATGACTTATGCCAGATGCAAACTGGGGGACTGGGGTTCAGGGTCTATTTTCAGGGTCACTGAGGCACAAAGTAGTGGCTCAGTGAGTGAGCCAGGCATACTTTTAGCAGTCCATTTATGGAGAACATGCTTCCAGATGAAGTGAATGTTCTGGCATGGCAATCAAGCTGTAAAGAAGATTGGAAGCCACTCAAGTCTATAGCGTCCTTCTTAACCTTTTCAGATCCATGGGAGTCCTGGTGGATGGCCACTACAGATAATAAGATCCTGTAGCATCTGGTCTTTCTTAAGGGGAGCAGTCTGGTTTCAAAAACTGCGGGCCCTCACTTTGCAGCTATATGGTTCTTCAGCAGGGCATATGGAGGAACCATCCAACAGGATCTTAAAAGACTGGCAGAGGGCAGAACTTCAGGCCCAGATATATTAAAATGATTAACTTTTAATTACTTGGGAGCCTACTGATATCACTGATCAGGTAGGAAATCTGAAGAAGCAGGACAGGAAGAGTATTAATGATTTTAAACTTTGGTGTTGGAGAGGCCTCCTGAGAATACCATGGACAGCCAAGAAAACAAACCAGTGGATTATCCAACAAACCCAGAGGTCTCATTTGTGGCACAAATGACCAGGCTCAAATTATCCTATTATGCAAAGACATAGCTCCCTAGAGAAGGCTCTAATGCTGGAAAAGGTGGAAGGGAAAAGAAGAAGATGATGACCAGCAGCAAGGTGGATGGACATTGATTTAGGAAATATGTAGTCCCTCCACTGAAATCTTCAGAAATTCTTGCTGTCTTTCTTGTATTTATTTTATTCTCATAGCTGGCTGGGGAATTCTGGAAGTTGAAGTCCACACATCTTCAAGCTGCCAAGGTTGAGGAACACTGGGTAGGAGGATAGACATAACCGTCCCCCACCCCCCAGCAGAGGGACCCCATCCAATATGCATGTTATGCCATCTGCCTCTCAATATTTTCTGAAGGAAGGTGGCACATTTAATTCTGTGGGGCAAAATGTGATTCCTTCCAAGTCTGATGGGCAATCATCTGCCCTTTGGGTTGTGCTCCTTTAACACAGATGAAGCAATGAGAAGGTGGAATCAGCCAGCAACAGAATGGGCTTCTAAGTATTTTTGAAAGTTCTGTCTCAGACTGTATAGAAATGCCTTTCTAATATATTGAGAAGGATGTAAAGTTCTGTTGTCTATCCATACTCAAATATAAATTATAAGACAAGAATCATCCTGCATCAGACCAAAGTTCTGTTTTTTTTTAAGAGCTTATAGTAACTGTAAAGACCTGGTTCCACAAGACAATTTTTTTAGGTTTGCCAAGCTGACCAGAAGAATACAAGCAGAAAAGGATAACTTATATTAAGTAATATTTTTTAAAAAAAACTTTTCCTTTATGTACGTAATGCCTATTCTTCACAAATGCACTCTTTGCCTGATATAATTCAACCCCAAATACAAACACAATGGAAAAGAGTGGTTTCATGCAGCTAGATTATCCAAGGTGGTGATTTCCAGAAACAAAACCAACCAATATTATTTGTGAAGTGTGTGTGGGAGGGAGGGAGGACCCTCTATTTCCAAAAGAAAAAAGGCACCTCTTTTAAAATACTGAGCAGTTTGATAAAACAAGGGAATAAGAATTCTACATTTAAAATTTACGCTGTAGTGAAATTTCTATAATCCTTATAAAAGCCGTATTCTACCCTTCCTTTTGGATTCTTTAAAAGTGCTTATCAAGATGAATGAGAACAGTAGTATGTAATTTAAAAAATGTAATTGCTTTTCTCTCTGGCTTTCTCTAAGTATTTTCAAGGTCACTCTTAAAAGGGGGAAGATAAACCTTTAAGTCATGCCTTCTCCTAGTATTCCGTGTCAGTATATATTGTTGCTTTTTTTAAAAAAAAATCTGGTTTCTTCTATAATGATTTGATACTGTTTTCATTCCTAGCCCTGAAGTATGACACGGTTTAGTTTCAGCTGCAAATTTTATGATTCTTGGCATCCTTTCATAAATGTCATGAAGGGTCAATACCATTTTGACATTAATTATATAATTAATTTAGCATGGTATAAACATCCAAATGCATAACATTTACATTGATTCTGTCTTGCTTTCCTCTGTAATTTGTTGATTTATTGTTATTTACTATACTGTATTGGTTCTGATTAGCTTTAAACAATGTATAATATGAAGCTTTGGGGTATTTTTAGTGACTTCCTTATTAATAAGTTTGTATCTGATTGGACTTACTTAATATACTTATATGACCATATTTATATAGGATTGGACTCATTTACAGTGCAATGTTATGCCAATAGACTCAGAGATAAACTCCATTGAATTTAATGTGACTTTCTCCCACGTAAATGTGCACAGGATTGCAGCCTCAATCATACTCCTCTAATTGATTGCAATGGGTCTGCTCTAAATGTGTCAAACTCTGGATCCAACCCAGTGTTGCCAATCAATTTACAGAATAATCCTATTGCTCTGTCAGAGAAGTCTCACATTTGCAAAGGCCTGCCAGCTACAGGCTCTTCTGGCTGTCCACTCCCCTTCTCCCTGCAAATACATATAGACCAACTGGAGAATTGTAAGCATTGGCAATGCATGACAAATTTTACAAAGATGGTACTTTTTGCCAATTCAGACATCATTCTAAAACGTTTCAGGGAAAGTAACCCTTTTTAAAGAATGGGATTGATGGGCTGTATTGCTAAGATTATGACTACAACCGTCAAATTATATCACTAGGATCTAATGGGTTCCCTGTACCACACAATTAATGAAGGCATCCTGTAAGATTTAAACACCGTTATTAAAAACAGTCTCAGTGCTTATTATGAGTCTATCCTCTTCTGAAAGGCATCATAAAAATTTGAATTACTTGAATAATCTTCAATGTTCACTTCACTTTCTGGTAGATGCTTACAAATGCTTCCTTCCATGTTGTGTCAGCCTTCCCGGGTAGACCAGACAAGAAACACGACCAGATGAGCTAATTCTACTTTATTGTAAGGATACATTAACAGAATCTTGCAAGTCTGAAAGTGCAAATCTCCCGCCATCTTTTTACAGCCTGATAGGATAGGGAGATTCCTTTCTGAGTTTCTTTCTCTGCTTGTTCTGCAGCTGTGGGCTACCTCCCCTTTTTTATCTGATTGTTCTCTAGGCAACATCTCTTCCCCCCATTTCCCAAGGTCATTCCCACATACCATTACATGTTGCTCCAGTAAGTGGTTGAATCTGGAGATGATGTGGGTGAATGTTTGGCTCCTGAGCAGGTTTAAAGCTCTTGCTAAGCAAAAAAATGCTTTCATCAGTAGTGATACAACTGTGGACCTGTTATATAAAATGTGATTGATGTTGTGTAAGAAATATTTGTATAAAATTTAATATCCTCTTACCCTCCCAGGTCTTGATTAAGATTGGGTCTATTTTCATCTTTAATAAGAACTGAAGTTTTTATTATTATTATTATTATTATTATTATTATTATTATTATTATTATTTATTTTACAGTTTTTTAGCCTGCCCAGCTGAAAAGACTCTTCACAGGTTACAATAAGTTAACATTATAAATGCAACAATAAAATAAAATTATAAAAACGACAGTAACAAGAAATTGACAATAATACATCAACCTTCCTCTGATGCTCCAAGTCCTCAGGAACACAGGGGCACAAGGAAAAGAGAGCTGACAGCAATTTCCAGATTTTTCCTTGCTGTGGATCCTTTTTCCACCTATAGAACTGTTACATATTTTATAGGTAGAAAAGGGCTTTTCCAGGTTTGACATGAGTTTGGTCCTTTGTGTCATCCATCACTTCTACCTTTACCAGGCTGGCAGACACAGCCGAGTTCTTCTCATAACTGAACCATCTTTAGTTTTCTATTCTTGGTACTTTCTGCCTCTATACCTTGCACCATCAGCTGTCAACCTTAATTCAATCTCTGATTTTGAAACTCAAAGTCTTTAAAGGTCTCAATGAAATATATAGTCCAATTCCTTTTTTTTAAAAAAGAGGAAACTTGACTTAATATGACTTCAATATTCTACAACCATTCTAGTTCTCTGAATACTTATAAATAGTTTTGACATCTATAGCCTTTCATAATTGGGGTAAGGGAACGAAAGAGCCTCTTGTCTCCATACTTTTCTGCTTGTTCACTCAAATATTCAAATAAACTCTCCTTCCTTGACTGTTGCTTATACCAGAGGTGAATGGTAATGATGGTGGTGGTCACTAGACCATGGGGTACTAAAGGATGAGCTTGTGGATCCTACTTTGATGTCACTTTGGGAAGCTTCCTAGTCTGACCTTTTAAAACTCTGCTAAAATCATTTGCTGTTATTTTATATGTGTCTATTTCTACTGTCTGCTTTATGCCACTCTTTTAACTTTTTATTTTTCTCCCCTCCCCTTGACCTCTCTCCTTCTCCTTCTCCTTCTCCTTCTCCTTCTCCTTCTCCTTCTCCTTCTCCTTCTCCTTCTCCTTCTCCTTCTCCTTCTCCTTCTCCATTTGCTTTAATTGTGATTTTAATTCTTGTAAGTGCCTGGGAATTTGGGGAAATGTGGGGTGTAAATCTCAACATAAACATGTTTTACATACACATACATACCAGACACATGTGATCAATTCATCCTAATGTCCTTGCAGTATACAGATGCTTCCCACCATCTCTAATGACGAGCATTTTGCAGATAAATAGCAACCTGAAAAAGAAACCCTGTTAGTTCCATTATCATATGCATGCAGAAGCCTTATGGGTTTTTAGAATTCAGCACACACACACACACACACACCCTGATCAGCACCAAGATCTCCGGTTAACACACTGTTAGTTATTCTGCCTTGCTTGGGGCTTTGACCCTGAATGACAGGGCCTTTCTTTCTCTGTGGGCTGAGGGCTGTAATTAAGCCTGGTCAGAGATGCCCCAGAGTCTGGATCTGTGTTCATGTCCACACGTCCCTTCACTTTAAACTGCTTCAGTCATTAGTCAAAGCATTGCATCATTCTTTAGAAGGGGGTTGACAGGACCTTCTATATATTTAAATATCTTTTATTTGCTTTCTTTCATTTTGGCATTACTATTTATGTCCTGCATGATATTGCTGTTAGGAGTTTGAAGTGTGGCACTTTGATACGGTATATTGTAACTGCAAAGTCAAAATGCTATCATTTCCTTACAATTTCTCCATGACAAGGAAGAATGTCATTTGCAGTTTTGCTTCCTAATAGAAAGTATTCAATCTAGAAAGTAGGTAAGGAGGTGTGGGTGGAGCAGTACTCAGTTGGGGGAAATGGTGGAGTTGAACTGTGGTGGTTGTGATGGCCCCAAACCCTTTGAACAGCCTTTCTTAACTTGATGCTCTCCAGATGTGTTAGGATGTAATTCCCAGCCAGCGTGACTATGACTACTGGGGTTTGTAGTCCCAACACATCTGGAAGACACTAAACTGGGGGCAGGCTCTCCTAAGAGAGAGGAAGATGTGAGAGTTAAGCATCTGAATCAGGACTCCATCTGAGTCAGAGCCTGGCCCCAATCATTAACTGATTGCTGCAGTTAGAATCTGCTCAACCACTAAGCAGCATAAAACATCATGTTTTGACCATCTGAAATTATTCAATGCTTAATTTATTATTGTTGCATTTCCACTGTGAGGGGAAGAGTTGTGGGTTTTCTCCTTCAAGTGGCAAGATTAACATGGCTTCCTTTCACTGACCTTCACTAAGGGTGGTGGGTGACAGTGGCTTCTCTGCCTCTGGACAATTCTATATGCCATAAAAATTAAGTAGATATTTCTATATTTGTATAGTTTTCTTGTATTAATCTGCAACTAGTTCTTGGAACCTGGTGTAGAAACTGGCAAGTAACTCAATCATCAATATTCCACAATCATCAAATTGAACTTCAAGTCTAATAATCTTCAGTGGCATAGCCTTTGGTTGAGAAAGGTGAGTTTGCATCTTTGAATTGATTCCTATTCATTATTTGAAAGTCTGATCCAATCTCTATGTTTGTTTAAAATTTCATAACATACAGAATTTAGAAAATTATGGCATTTTGTCTGGATAATGGATTGCTCTATTTGTGCATGAGAAGCAAATTACAGTTTACAGAGGAAAAACACCCCACAGAAACATCTCAGTTTAAGGCAAAAAGCAAATCTCCTTGAAAACTGTAAAGGAAGATTTTAGATATGCAGGTAATCCTTATTGATGTATTTGGAAATCAACAATTCTAACTAGAAGGCATGATTTTTCTTCTCTCTGAGACATCAATAGGAAATTCTGGAATAAAATCCCTAGGGGTAAACAACTTTGTTTTAACTTTTTCTTATTTTGGGGTCTGTGTGTGGGATTTTAAAATAATGTCTTTGTGCCGCAAGAATGAACTGCTAACATACAGGAAGCTTTCTCTTTCCTCTGAAGACCAAAGTAGAGGTAAAGCAATGGCAAATGCCCAACAGTAGGCCAGTAGAATATAGCAGCTACATACATAGCTCCTTCTACTTCTTTGTTATATCTAATGCCATCATTGTTGTCATCATTGTCATCGCATTGTGATGTCATCATCTTTGATTGTACTCATTTCCATATAATAATTGACTGTACTGGTAGGAGAGAGGGAAACACAGAATGTCTTGATAAAGTTAAGCTAACTTTAATCATACGTCATGGGGCTTCTGTGTATGTAGGTAGGCAGAACTAAACAAATGGCTAATTCTTATTGGAAATTGGTTATCGTATTATGTTGAAGGAACAACCAAGAACAAGAAGTTGTAATAGACGGAGGTGATGTTTAGTTAATGTGAACATTATTTCAAACCATAAACTGATGGTTTCAAACCATATGTCTTTGTCAGAAGAAAATTACATATTAGGGCTAGGAAAAGCTTTGGAAATGTGCTTTCTTTTGACAGTTCTATGACCAAAGCATCCCTTTGAAGACATTTCAACAGTTCATGAAGCAATATGCCACCATCTGATTCTAAAGTCCAAAGTGAAATAGCCACATTGTTTTGTTTTGCCTGCTCCAAGGCGTATCTAGTAAATAGATGAGCTGAAGAGTGCTGCTTCCATGCCTCAATGAAACAAATCATGTCACCTCGGTGGCATGAAGTGTGATTGAAAGGACCTGGCCTTGGTTGTCTGTGTGATGGGGAATTTCCTCTCTAGTGGCCACTATTCTTGGGGAAACTCTGGCTTCTTGTGTTGGCACCAGGGACCAGTGGGCTCTAGGATTCAAAGATAATATGCTTACACCAGGGTGAATTTATTGAGTATATGTTAAAGGAGTTACAGAGAAGAAAAAGAAAATATACCAGACTAGGCCTCACCAGCTTGTCAGGAACCCCTGAAATGACCACAGATGAATGGCCTGGAGCTGACCGGCTGATGCTTAGCATATTTCTGGGTCTTCAGATCTATGCCAGAGTTCAAACTGTTTGTGGTCGCGTGCCACTTTTTTATACTTTTTCGAAGGGCAGGTGTTGTAAACAGCATAACACCAAGAGATGGCCTGATAGCCCATCTTACCATTGTCTTGGTCACACGCTGTCTGTCAAAAGATATCCCAAGAAAACTATAATTGTTCTTTTAATCTTAATTGTTACAAGCTGTATTACAGAAGGGAGGCTCAAAAGTGAAAGTGATTATACACAATAAGATACAATCTATGAAGCTTGCTAAGTAACCCTTTCTAAGCATGGCTATGGAGGAATTGATCTTATAATTACAAACAGGAAAAAAGTGGATCACACCACTACACCTTCTCACAATTTCTTCTGTGGTGGCACTACACTCCTCACTTCCTTTCCTTGCAAATGGTTCTTTTAAAAAAATCACTGTGTCATACAATGTAACCTGCTACAGATAACTTTTCAATACACTGCCTGTATATTGAAATGTTATCTGTTATCTACATTTCCCCCCCTCCTACTGTTTTGTATGATCAGAGCTGTATGTGTTTGCTCTGATTTTACACAAAAATCAATGAAGGGCTCTCTCAAACTGCAGCACTTTTGAAGCAGCTGCATCTTGGATGCAGAAATAAGGACAGCCACTAGATGGAAGCCGACAGAGACAAAACCATAATTCTCTGCTGTATCTAGTGGTTGAGAGGTTGACTCATCAACAGAGAAATAATCATTTTGGAAAAACTATATGGATGTATCTGAGAGCAACCCACAACTGAACATGCCTCTTACACATACCAAACTTCCTTTCTGGAATTTTGACTCCATGAATATTATGCAACAGCTGGAACTGGGTTGTACAAATCCAGGTAACTGCTCCGTTGCAGTTAAAAGAGATGAACTCTTTGCTGCCATGTAGTGGTCTTTAGGTTGAGATGGTAACTGTCCTTTGGCAAAAAGAGTTAGGAAAAAAAAAAGGGGGGGGGGGGGAGAAAGAAATTGATTGAAGTGCCCAGACCTTACAAGCACCACTCCTCTATACACTGCATGGCAACTGGTAGTGTCTTTCCCACAGTTGGTGCTGTTCAAATTGCAGCCAGGTAACATCACCAGTCATTGTTCTTACAGTGGCACATAGAAGAGTTGAACAGACAGCAACAGGGTCGTGGCCCTGTGCTGGATCACCCCAGCTTCCTCAGCTGGAGGAAAGCATGGCAAAGTGGTGGTGTAGATAAACCCATGGGGTGCACAGCTGAAACTGGACATAGGACATCCTGTCCAGTTAAGTGATCTGTGTCTCTAATGAGAGATTGGAACTAAGGTTCCAATCCCTGTCTGTGTGGATTAACTTAGTTTGTGAGGTCTCTTTATAGGATACTGTAAGATGACTCCCTCCTAGCAGATGCAAATCTATAGTGTGATGCTTGTGAGTGCCTTGACTGAATTTTGAGAGTCCAAGAGTGCTAATAGAGCAAGATCCATCCCTGGATCTGTCCAGAAGTGTTCCCTGTAAATCAGACTCCACAAACTCAAATTCTCTCCTGCTCTCACAGCAGAATATTTCCTGTTAATTCTTGGGGATGGGGCCAACCTGTTGTTTCCATAAACAGCAGTGCGCAATCCTAACCTTTATCTTTTGTTTTCAGAAATATTGTCTTTCCTTCCTTCCTTCCTTCCTTCCTTCCTTCCTTCCTTCCTTCCTTCCTTCCTTCCTTCCTTCCTTCCTTCCTTCCTTCCTTCCTCCCTCCCTCCCTCCCACCCATCGTCAGATTTTAAAAAATGAAGCAGATTTCTATTTTGTTATTTAAACAAACCAAGGTAGATTTGCTCCCCACCATGCTTGACTAATGCAGAAGCACAAGCAATTACAAACCTTAAACAGCCAATAATGTGTGCCATTTATGTACAGAAGATAGTATCACTGGGTCAAGGTATGAGTGTCACTGATTTCTGGTACAGGTGTAGTTGCTCTGGAAAATCCCTGCTGCTTAATTCTTTTCCAGTGCTGTGGCATTATGTCAGACTCCATCATCTCACCCTGCCTGAGTAAATATAATATCTCTTGCTTTTCAAATACCGGATCAGTAAAATAGACCACTGAGATCCATCCTAGCTGAGAGCTCCTAAAGGAAGAAAGACTTCCATCTTCTGAGTGTGAAGAATCTCAAAATTTCAAGAGTAAATGATCTCTCTGCACACTAAGTTAGCTTTCCCCTGAACGTTGCCCTCCAGATGTGCTAAGAGTTCAGCTCCACTAATCCTTAGCAAGTGTGCCCATTGGGGTTTAGGAAATTGAAATCCAGCAAAACTGGAGGACCAGAGGTTAGGAAAGGCTCCACTAAGGATTCTTCTTCTTTTCCCCTGAACTGTAACACAGATTTACTCTATGCCCCAGCAACCATTTTTTTCTACCAACCCTCAGGCATCTTCTACTGATCTGCCCATACTTATTACCATTCACTACTTTTGCTATTTCTGAGGTCTCTCACCAGGACTGGCCCATGCTTCCGGGACCAATATCATGCAGCCGCAGTTCCCATGGCTGCTTATGCAATACATTGTGGTTATTCATGTTGCCCTTGGCGGGGGTGTGGCTGACATTGTGCCTACTCTGTTCCAGCTTTAATGGCAAAAGGTAACATGGTGATGACTGTTGTTATTACACACGAGCCAATTAAACTGCATGGCTTAGATAGTCATCCACTGGCTATTTGAGGTGCTGCTAGCCATAAGGCCAGAACTGGGCTCTTTGGCTAGTTGTTGCCAACACTGATATTTCATTTCAGCTCCAGCTGAGAGCTTACTCACTGTCAGTTGTTCTACCCCACGCTCCCCTCCAGTTTTGTGAGCTATCAGCTTGTGCTGTTTTTCAACATGGGTTTAGTGCTCTTTCAGAAGAATGCTAGACCCACATTCAGAAATAGTTCAACTCAGAGATCACAGGTGCAGAGTGGGGGTTACTCTAAACATTAGCGTCAGGACAACTCCCTCCTGCTTCACCCCATTTCTTTGTCCCTTTTCTGGGCCTGTGACCTATCAAGCCTAGCTAGTTCTGAACACAAGTTTAGAGCACTTTCAGAAGAATACTAGACTTATGTTCAGAAATAGCTCAACTGGCAGAACACAGGTGCAGAGAAGGAGTTGCACTAATCAGGGGTTCTGGAAATGCCCTCTTGTGCTTCACCCCACGTACATGCCACTTGTAATCAGGCAACTTGAAAAGTGGTCACATCTGCCATTTCAAGAACAGATCTATCGTCATCCAGCCCTGCTCCGTCAAACTTTAAGGAGAGTGAGTGGCTGTTTTTCCTACTAGCAGGTGATAATTGGTTGGAGAGAAGATGAAGACAAGGAACTCCATCAGCCACTTTCTTTAATTTGGCCTGCATTAAATCAGTAGGAGCAGCATTATTTGCTGGCTTCATTACCATGTCAAAAGAGAGATTGATAACAAAGTTAGCACAATTTATGCCAGCATACAATTCTCCCAGTTCAAGGAATGGCGGGTAGCACTTTCATGTAGCCATCTGGAAAAGCCTTAAGGAAGTTACAACTCAGCCCAGAACTGAGAGCTTTTAGGTAATGAAGAGTACACTGTCTCTGAGAATGGGGGAAACATAACAAACCAATGAAAAACAGAATGATGCTTGTACTGTATTTTAACTTCAGTTGTATGAGGTATTTATTTAATGTCAAGAAAATATAACAGAGGAAAAATAGTTACTTTTTATATATGAAAACAGCATGCTGTAGGCATCCTTGGTGGAAGCTAAGAGAGCTGCAGAACTAGTATTTTTTTTTCTTTAAAATATAAAGTTGAAATTAACAGGGCTGCACTCCAGATGTGTACAAATCCCAAATCCTGAGGCAGACTAGAATAATTCAGAACAGATTGTCATATATTCAGCAAGGAGCAGACAGTTCCAACCCACCCTGTCCTCTTTCAAATCTTTGGTGAACCTATGGTCTTAATCTGTTGCTCCAGAGCCCTGACTCTTTGTAAAGGGTGACATTGTGACAGCCACTCTTTTTAGAATGAACATTTTGCTGCTTCTATAAAATATGATGGTAGGGAGGGGAAGGAAGAGGAGGATTGGATCAATTAGTTCTTCTTTAATTCAGGATGCCCTTGGTTGTCCCCATCACAGTGTCTTGGAGAGGAGGCAAGCAGGACAGAGCATTAATTAAATGGTGCAGGGCTGGCTGAAGAGATTGAGGGAAAGGCAGGGCAACAACGGATCTCAGGCAAATTGTAAGCATATAGCATTATTAAGCATATGGGATATGTTATGAAGACAGCCTGAGCAAATGGTTGCTAACGTCCAAAAGAAGAAAAACGGTATGAGACTCATATGGCAAATTGTGCCAGACTCAGACAAAAGATTGTAGTTGGTTTGGGAGACACCTAAATTGTTATCATGAGAAGAAATGGCCAGGAGAAGGTGAAGATGTCAATACCCTTCTCCTTACATAGGAAAGACCACTGCTGTTTTCTAAAGACCCAAGGATGTAATGCTTGCATGGTTCTGTAGTTAAAGCTACCAGATTAGGGTTGCAAAAAACTGGAAAAACATGAAATGGGGGATGATTCATTAAAGCTAGCAAATCAAGCAAAATTAAATAGTTGGATGTCAATAGGGTCTCCCTTAAGTAAGTAAGGTCTCTCCCGAGGTGCTACCATTTTGCCAAGGGTACACTGAGCAGGACCTCTGAAGAGTTTGAAACTATATTTTTTAACCTGGGCCTTTCAGCCAATGATTTTTCTGGCTGAATGATTATGGGATTTGAAGTTGAAGATGCTTAGAGGCAAACAGACCAGGGAAGACTAGTTTAAAACATGAATAGGCTACTGGGGAGAAGTTATATTACCTTGAGCTGTTACCCACAGAGATGATCAGAAGTGGAATAAATATTAGGCAGGCACTGATAATACAATATATTGAATTAGAATTTTGCTGTTTGTCCATGCAAACAACTGTGTTAATTCTGCTGGGTCATCCTAAGTGTATCATAGAAGACACTCTTCTTTTGAGTTTTTTGTTTTAAAAGTTACAATTCAACTAAAAGTTGCAGGTGAATAAGTCCAGCTGAACTCATTGAAGCTCACAAAGTTGTTTTGAATTGGGAAGCCTTAGGAATTTGATAAATTAAATTCTTTCTCAGATTTCTAGAGAGTTGAGGTGATACAGGTACATGGACTACACACAGACACACACACAAGCAGACACAAACATTAGCAAATAGCTTTGAAGGTGACATTGGGTGCTAGATGGAATTCTAATATTACTAGCACCACTGCCATACCCAAGTTATTTCCTGTAGCCCTTTAAGAGAGCAACCTGATACTTATCACACGGAGCTGTCAGTATTCCTCTCAAAAGTATCCAGAGGAAGCTTGTGAGGTGGAATTTTAGAAGAGGCTGGGCTGTCACCCGCTCACCTCTGGTTACTGTTCAGTGGCAGAAGCTTCTCTGGGAATGGGTCTATAGAGTTGCTAAATGAATCAGCAAAAATTCTTTGATGAGCTGCAAACAAAGGACGTGGCTTTCAGCCGTAGACCTGGGAAAATGGAAAAGGAGTATCTTGAAATGCTTCACTGGGGACTGTGACGTACCAGTAGGTGGCAGCATTGTCAAAGCTCTAACAGCTGTGGCTCCAGACAATATTATTTCATTCCCACTCAGTTTACATACTGAACTGCTTGACCTTCCATAAATTTGTTTGTAACCTTTGGTGACTGGAATTAGGAGAACGTCTTGGTCCACTTGTACTTTTTGTCCTTGCCAAGTGTTACAGTTAGTGAGACTGTGTCAAATATTCTCATTAGGATTTTTGACTGGGAACAAAAACAAATAAACAAAGAAGAAAAAAAAAGGGGGGGGGGATAAAAACTTTGCTAAGAAAAGCTTTGATTGCAAAAGTCTCATTTCTTTATCCTATTACATGTCATCATTTCACTTACTTGCTACTGCTTTTCCAGTACTTTCCCCCTTCTTACTGTGTTTTTTGTTGAATTTGTCGCATAGACATTCCATGCAATTAGAAGTCATTTGATAATGGGACACCATCTTGACACTGAAGAGTGATGACATTAGTGTCATGAACATGGAACAGATGAAAGGTAGAGTCCTTGCTCAGAGGCTTCTAAACACAGCTGTGTGTGCACAGAGACATTGGTGTGATATCTATGAGTGGTTTCCACGCATCTTTGCCCTTTCACACAGTACTAGTCCTTTCAGTTTCGGGTGAATGCCCTAATAGATATTTAATCAGACGTGATAATCCTAAGGGTGCTGAGAGCCAATTTAGAGAGGAAGCAATGTAAATAAATAATCATATTTTCCCAAGCATTGCCAAAATCATTTTCAACACTACTAAAAATGTTTTGTCAAAAACCCAGGAGAGGCTTCAGTGCAGTGCTTGCAATTAGCAATTGACAAATCTCTGCTCCATTCATTTTTTTCCTTCCCTTTTCTCTGCTGCATGGCACAAACTTATTTCTTTCTACTTCAGCCACTCCAAAGCAATGTTTAGAAAATGTATGGGCAGAGTTTATTTCAACATGATGTAAGGCCGCAATTTCAGTGAGCTCTTTTTCTTCAGAATCATAATCCCAGGCAATACAGAGGTTCTCAGACAATACAGTCTATAGCAGTGTTTCTCAGCCTTGGCTAGTTTAAGATCTGTGGACTTCAATTCCCAGAATTCCCCAGCCAGACATTGTCAAGTGGCCAAGGTTGAAAAACACTGGTCTATAGTCTTTTATAGGACACACTCATTTTAATCAGGCATGTGGAGTTTCACTCTATTCCTCTTGAACTAAGCTACACACACACACACACACACACACACACACACACACATACACACACAGAGATTGCTGCGGGTTGCAGGAGACGTTTGGACAAGCTGATTTCAAGGAAAAAAGTATCTGCAATATAAAGAGTTATATTAAAGAAAACCTCACGAGTTCCTGAGGAATCCTTGATGTATCAGTACAAAAACAGGAAACCTTTGATTTAACGGAAACTGAGTTTGAGAAGTTACAGCAATATTATGCCAGGGCTTCTTGTTTTTTAATTTTTTATTATTGTTATTGTTATTAGAATGATATATTTTTCTAATTCATTGCCAGTATTGACATTTCTTATAATAGTTGTGATTTTGAAGCATTCCAATATTACATTAAGCACCTGCTTTTTCTTGCTAAAGTTAATCAGAACTGACTTTAAAAAGTGAAGATATGGATATCAGTACTGGATTGGTTGATATCCCTCTTTTTTCCCTCTTATATATTTAATTTTGAAGAGAAAGAGCCCTTCAGCCCAGTTACACTGATGTTCAAAATACAGCATACAGTAGATGTTTTTTGTGAATACTTAATTAAATGAATGGATGTTCCAAAATCTTGTTGAACAGTTCACATACCTTTCAGAAGGCTGGGCACAGAAGAACCCCATCCTAGACCTATTCCCAAAGCCTCTTGGGAAGGAAGCTCCTTATTTTCATTATGATTTAATTTCTGTGGAACTGCCTGTGCTAATCATTACAATATAAAGAGGAACAGGTTCTTATCACATATACATTGGTTGCGCAGTCCAAGTTAACTCAGATTTTTTCTCTCCAGACTAAAACAAACCCACAAAGATTAAATCCACCTGAAGAGCTTCATTAATGTTTCCACATTGACCTACTTCAACTTCAAGGCAATTATTTCCTGTCACTTTTGATTTCCTCCCCAACACCCTTATATTCTGATGTCTCTTCTTGCATCTTAATAGTCCTTCTGATGGACACACTAATTCAACTCCATCTCTAATGAAGCATTCTGAAGCTGTCACTAATGTGTGTTTAGTATCATTCACTCACATTTTCTTGTCTTTTCTCTTAAAAAGAAAAGGATGTCCAACTACTGCCACAATGCAGTGCCAGAACTGATGTGACATAGTTGGTATGCAAGTTCTGTTAAAAAAGGGAGCAGATTGAAGCCCAAGGATTCATTAAATTGAGTGGTGTTTCTCATTAAAACTGTCAATTGACAGAACTTGCTGTCATTTTTCTCCTGTTCTTTCCCCCCTCCATCTAAACAATACTGTGTTTAGAATAAAACTTTGCCTCGTGATTGTTGAGAAGGAAAATAAATCAGAAAATGCTTTGTGTTGCCTTTTTCATACTGTGTGCTGTTTAGTTGAAGTGCCCAGGGTTATGTACTTGTCTGGCTTTAAGGGGCTATGTGGGGATTCAAGGGGCCACTTGGTTTTGAGGAAGGCTTGAGTGAAGTGCTCCCTTGGCTTTAGGAAGCAATGGGACCACCTGAGCAATAAGAACGGAGCCAAGTGGCTACATGGATTTTCTGCACTTGGCCCTGCAGCCTCCTTTGTCTTTATGGAAGGAGGCAAAGAGGCATCTGGGAGACAATGCAAACCACCTCAGCATGGAAAACGTGTGGCCTCTTCACCTCAGGGAGGGAATCACCTCATGTTCATAAAGTGCCTCAGGCAAATTAAAGCCACCTCACATGGGCCTGAAAGATAAGGCTAGAATTGCACTAAGTTTTCACTCACAAAAACATCACAAGGTTTTGGGTAGTTTTAGGAAGTTTTAGGTAGCGTTTTGAATAATTCACCCTCCCATTTTCTGCAAGCTTTCTTCTCCTACTGTCTCAAACTCTTCAGGGGTATTTTTATGCTTATTCTATTGTTGGGAGGTGTTGAAGAGAGCTGCAACTGTTTTCTCTTGAAATCATCTGGCTGTCCCACTTTGTAATATGGAAAAAAAAACATGAAAAAAGAGTTCTTACTGATGTCTTCCCTTGGGATTTAACTGAAATGTGGAAGCCATGGAAGCTGCAGATGACTAGAGATATGGTTGTTTAATGATAAACTCCCATCTCTTGGCTCCTTATAACGAGGATAAGGGCAGGAACCACTGTCTTTCACTAAGGAAAGAGTAGAATCCTTTTTGAAACCAAAATGAATTTATTTTCTCTGAGTTGAAAAAGAAAAGATTTTTAAAAGCAGAAGAAAAATGTGGCCAAGCATTAGAGATAAATGGAGTGTATGATTGCCACACAGCAGTAGGTGGTTAAATGGGATGAGATCAGTGAGGGCAAACACATGAAATCCTTGGGCATTCTTCAGCTGGGATATCCCAGTAAGTTCCAAATATATCATAAAACATTGAATGCATTATCATATATACGTTATATTGAAATACCACACAAATGTATTAATTGTATATTAATATAAATAAATTAAAATATGCAATATTTAAGAGATAAAGGTACTCATTGGACTTGAATACTAAGGCTCAGTCTTGCCCAGACTGGGTTGTCCTTCAATGAAACAGCAGATTTGCCATCTGCAAGTGCTCTTTCTTGTCCTCACTTGTCACCGGATACACAGGTGGCAGTTGTGACAAGGAGCAGTTTGAATTACAAATTAAAAACACAAATGATTAAACGAAGGAATGAAAGCAATACCTTTAATATTAGGGCAAATATAAAATCAGTATTATGAAATCCAATCTCCGTTCAAATAACAGTTAAACATTTGGTGAAAGAAACTACAGTTATGACTAATCTACCAGCTGCACCTTTCCCGAGATTATGGGATTTGGCAACAGTTATCCATGTCTTGATTATATCCCATCTCTGCTGTTGTGGAGGACTCTATATACGGTTCCCTTTAAAGAGACCAGAAGTTGTAATTGGTGCAAAAGTGGTAGGAAAGTATATGATTCACATGCTGTCTGTTCTGGAAAGTCTGCATGGGTGCTACCAGCTTTCCCAGAAGAATTTAAGTATTGGTATAAACCCTATGTGGCTTACAGCCCACTATCTGAGGGACTACTACTATTACAAAACCTCTTGGACTTAGAGGACTTCTGACCATGTTTTTTCTCCTAATTCTACCATTGGTCACACAGAAGAAGACCTTCTCTGCCCCCAGATTATGGCTTGCTTCCCCTCCCTTGAGCAGTGACTCATATTCTAATCTGCCTTCAGGAAATCTATAAAATGCATTTCTCCTTCACTGGCCTTTAATGACCCGTGGTTGTATTATTCATGTTTTAATATACTTATTTTTAAAATGTTCACACTTTTTTCCTGAGTGCATGTTGTTTTAAATTATAAACTGCTTTGCATGTTCTTTTCAAACAGGAAGGTAATACTGAAATCAGGTAGATACATAAATGATCATGAAGCCACAGCTACCTTTTCTTGTGACTGTTCCATGCTGCAGAACATGGCAGAACAGTTAGCCCTCTGGATGGGCACTTAAATTAGGGATGTTTGAAGAACCTGAGTTTTGCAAATTCCTGTACAAAATGACTCCTTATATTGATGTTGAACCTGATGAGACATTTGTACATATAAATGTATGCCATGAATCAGAACTTCCTGGGAGTGGGGGTGGGGAGGGGTTTTTGCGCCCATTGCTTCAGGGAAGAGGGTGAAATGAAGCCAACTAGTCCTTCTCCTTTAGCATCTGGCACCAATCTGTTACATTATTTCCCAGTTGGCATGTTGGGATTCAGGAACCTATTGGCTGGACTGGTCAGATTCAAGGGATAGGGCTTGGAATGGATTAAATTGAACAGTTTTTCTTTCTGGTCCACTCAGTGTGGCTATAAATTGAGTGAAGTTTTGATATTGTCATTTCACCTATTTCTTCACCCACCCTCTATCTTTGCATAGCTCATGTTTTAAGTACCTGCGTGTCTATTTTAAAAATGCCCCCCAAATGCCAAAAACAAAGGTGGGTTAAAAATAATGGGAAACACTGCAAATGGGAATGGTGGTTTTCTAGGGCATAATAATTTTCACACAATAGCCATCCTCTCTATATGCTGTATGCAGATGGTTTCCTGCTGAAATGCTTTCAGAAGATGCAAGTAAGCAACAGATACAAGTGAGCAACAGATGGCTACATTTCCTTTATAATCTTTTCATAGATAATTGAAATTCATGGGAGGTTGAGGATTGCCTACTCCTTGACAAACCTCAGTTATCATTACCATTTTCCTTGATCAGTCCAATGAGTCCAGGGATGGAATAAGGCCCAGTCTGCACTTATGATCCTGCAGTCTCCAGGTATCACTCTTTTGCATCTCAAGGTGAATATCATTAAGACTGAGCCTTCTTCAATTAACACAAAACATGAGGATATGCCACCATGTGGTGGTGTGCAAAGTTGCATGATGTCAATGTTTAGAATATTTAAATGATGATTTCCTTCCTTGCATCTGGTGGACCTGTTGTGTGGGCGACAGTTTCCAATGATTAGTCTTTGGGATACAATCTTCTGCTTCTCCTGGTTTGTGTCTTACAGGCGTGTGTTGGGGGAAAAAATGGCCACTATCAGGGACATATGATTGACCCTGAGAGGATCAAGATTTGGTAAGACTTTCCTGGATTGAATTACTTTCAAGAGCAGGATCAGAAGATCAAATACGGTCGTGAAAATTCCTAGCCTAGGTATCCAGTAGAAGCTGCAATGATATCCCTTGCATCAGATGATACAAATTATATAGTCTGTGACTTTAGTGCAATGATATCATGATGCCCATGGTGACTCTTCCCCTCTCCTTGCTACCCTCAGATGCCCATAGTTCCTGGCCATGGAGTGCACTCTGCTACTTCTTCTGCCCTCTGAAAATGTTCCATAAAGGATCAGGGGGTCCTCTTGAAAGGCTGTAATGTCACATTGCTTAGGGAAAGGGGAGGACAAAATCTCCAAAGCCAAGTAAAAGATACATTCACCTGTTGGGAATGCCAGGAAGGACTTTTATGGAGAGGAGAGGCGAGGAGATCTTTCACTAGCCTTATTGCACATGTCAAAATCTGGCCAGCATGGATACCATTTGGTTCACTGAGGGCAGAAGAGCAGCACAGGCCTTTAAAACTCAGACTAAACAGAGCTTCTGCAACTTTTGCTGGATTGTTGGGAGAGAAATGTTAATTTATGCCAAAAATGTTATTCCCAGAATTAAGAAATCCAGAGTCCTTGATCCATTCAATTTCTCAATCCCCAAACAATCTACTTTCACCTTTTACACACACTCGTAAGTTAAATATATACTACAAGTGCTTAGTAACCATAATGCTGATGCTCATGTCCTACAGAAAGACAAAAGGAAAAACGGTAACATATAAGTCATGCACAGTCATTGACCAAGCCAACAGGATGATGTAGCTCACTAGCTACATAAGGAGTTGGACAAATGCTTTATTTTTGTTCCCTGCCTAAACTGATTTTTTTCCCAGTGTATCAGTCATTTGGAAGGCTACAATGCACAGATGTGAGCCATAAATGGAGTAGGTCTGTGACATTTTTTATTAAGCAAACATGATTGGTAGATTGCAACATTAAGACTTCAGCTATGTGCACAATTTTTATTTATTCATTTTATGGAAAAGCACAGTGAGATTGACTTGCAAGCAAATATATAAGCAGATATGCAAGCAAATAAGTAAGTATTAAGCTATGAGTGTACATTCACATTCAGATGGTTTGGTGCTGGTCCCTAACACTGAGGACTAGGGGAGACCATCTGGCAGCATTGGCTGCAGTATCATCAGGTTGCTGATGATACCCAGTTATACATACCAGTCCCTGGTCAGCCAAGTGATGCTATACAGGTGTTGGCCCAGTGCCTGCAGGCTGATCTGGATGAAGAAGAACCAACTCTGACTCAATTCCAGCAAGATGGAGTGGCTCTGGGTTTTTGGTCCTCCAGGATCTGGTGAACTGTCATCTCTGACTCTTGCTGGAGTTCCACTTCCCCAGACAGAGGTGGTACACAATTTGGGGGTCTTCCTGGACTCTCAGTTCCTGCTTGAGGAGTAGGTGGCAGCCATGGCTTGGGGGTGGGGCTTTGCACAAATTCATCTTGTGTGTCAATTGTGCCCATTTCTGGACTGTGAGGCCTTGCTCACAGTCACTCACATCCTGGTCACTTCTGGAAGTTATAACTAGTCCAAAATGCAGTTGCCACAATGTTCTGGGTGCTCCATGGTTTGCCCATATTATACCGCTGCTGCATGAACTGCACTGGTTTCCAGTTTCTTTCTGGATACAATTCAAGGTGCTGATTTTTACCTTTAAAGCCCTGAGTGGCAGCGGGCCAGGCTATTTGCAAGTCTGCCTCTCCCTGTTCCACCAGGTTAAATTGGGTGGGTGCACTCCAGGTTCCTTTCCCTAAATGTTGTCAGCTGCCGGGACCCAGGTGTCTTCTCTGTAATGGCCCCTGCCCTGTGGAACACCCCCCTGTGATCTGGCAGACCCCCAGCCTCCTGACCTTCCAGAAGGCCTTAAAAAGCTGGCTCATCCCACAAGTGTTGGCTGGAGCCCAGCACAATTGAATGTTGATATATGGAGGAGTGTTTGCCTATGGGGCATTGAGAGTTTTTGCTATGGTTTTAGGGTTTGGGGATGATTTTATGGCTGTTTTGTGACCCACCCAGGGCACATACAATGGCCATATAAGTCTTTTAAATATATAAATTAAATAAAGCATCACCTTCTAACTTTTCATACCTGATAAAGAACTATTCTGGTGGTACTGCTACTGAGGAAGGCCATAAATGAGGAACGTCTCTATATCCTTACTTGCAAACGGTTAATGATCTAAAAGGCTTTTGGTGCTGCTGGGTGGTGAGTGGAGTTTTGGGGCTGCAGCAATAGCCCTATTGGTGGAGAAAGAAAGGGGGTAAGCAATGCCTGGTCTTCCCAAACCCTGGAGCTGAAACTTATTACTTGCTCTGCATTTCTGCTTCGAGAATTGTTTTCTTTAAAAAGGCATTCTGCTCTTGCAGGCTTCTCCGGAGGGCTATTGCAGCAACGTGCCTTGGCTAGTAGGCTCTGAGGGTCATCTGGAGGCTTTTCTGGGCCAGAGGGCCAGGGTCTCCATTGGTCAGAATAGTCCAAGATATTCTGTGGTCTGAAGATGGTTGATAGTGAGTGGAGCAATCCATTACTGAAGATCTTGAACCAAGTAAGTTTTCAGTGGCAGGTTCCCCTTCCCCTTCCCCTTCCCCTGAACAAGCCATATGTACAGCTAGAACCTGTATTCATTATCTTGTGCTAAAAAGGCAGATGGCACAGTGCAGCCTTGAGGAAAGGGAATGATGTTGCTTGAAACAGGATGCAAGGCTAATGCACCTTAATTATGCTCACAGTAATTTCAACAGAAATAATAATAATTATGATAATAATATTTTACCCCCAGTGAGGCACTACCTTGACGTGGTTGTTGGGCTTGCATGATTCGAGGAGGATGAGAGCTACATCAGAGGTTCAACCATACTGGACAAGTCTCATCAGAGGAACCAGACAAAGAGCGTCTCTCCCATAAACAATATGGTGAGATATAATGTACAGAAACCTATACCAAATCGGTGTTCTCCTGGGTCAGTAAGGACCGCGCTAGGTGTTCTAGTTCCTGGACATTTGATGACAAGTGGGCTACAGGACTCAGGACTGTTGGCCAAGCAACCAGGGCCAGCAGCTGCAGGACTACTGGAAGAAAAATTGTTTACCCATCACAAATATACAAAGACTGCAAACAAAGAAATAATGATCTGCCATTACAAATCAAGTCCAATGAGAAGGGGATATCTGAATGCACCAGTTCTGGAAAGAACAACTTCCAGAATCAGAAATAACAGAAAAGAGGCTAGCAGATCAATGTCGATTTAAAACACGCAATAAAGTATTCACAGAAGTAGAATTGGAAGAACTGTAAAGGTCTATCCAGGGCAAAGAAACCAAATCCTTGCCAGAAGTAGCTCAGACTGTACAGACAAACCAGGGGAAGTCAGCAGTAGAGGAAGCCAGCATAGCTATTGAATTATTTTCATTCCGAAACCAGGCACCCTTTCCTCTGCCTTCTCCTCAAAAAGAACAAAGCCCTCTAACTAAAAAACAAGAGGAATTGAAAGAAAGAATAACTGAACATCTAGAACAACACAAAAACAACAGAATAAAGTTGCCTGCATTGAAGTTTGTTACAAAAACACAGCTAGCACAATACAAAGATGCCAATACTGTAATATCAAATAAAAGCACCAGCTCACTGCAAGAAACAAACCAACTAAAGTATAGCATGGCTGCAGTCATAACTGAATACCTTAGGTACAAAATCAACAAACAAGGAAAAAAGCCAAACAGTGCACCACCAAAATGGAAGATCAGGTTAGAAAATAAGATCAACATGCTAAGATCAGATGCAAGCAAACTTGAACGGATGAAAGAAAAGAAGCTGAAGAACAAAGAATATCTGATCAAGAAATATCACCTAGAAACAAGAAAGATCAAAGAAGCGCTGGAAAGAATAAGCAGCAAATAACAGTCATAGCCAAAAATATCAGCAGATACGAAGCTCGAATTGCACACTATAGGCAGAATATCCAATTTCATTTGAATCAGAAACGTTTCTACCAATCCATCAATGGAGAGATTGCAATGAACCAGTCAACACCTGACAAAGAAGAAACAGTGCAGTTCTGGGTGCAGCTGTGGGACAACCCAAAGAAATACAACAAGAATGCAGCTTGGATAAAGGAGGTGGACAAGAATAAAAAAGAAGCTGAAGTGAAAAGGGCAAGGAAGATCAAGAACTGATCAGCATCAGATGAAGATGAACTGCATGGTTTTTGGTTGAAACATCTGACTGCTCTGCACCCATTCATTGCCAAGCAGTTTAACAACAAACTGCAAGGAAGTGAAATTGAAGATTGGTTAACATCTGGCAAAACCTACCTGATTATGAAAGATCCAGCAAAAGGGGCAGCTCCAGGCAACTACAGGCCAATTACGTGCTTACCAACAAGTTTCAGACTGCTAACTGGTGTGGTAGCTGATGCAGTCCAACAGCATCTAATTGAAAACAAGCCCTTTTCATCCGAGCAGAAAGGAAACCGCCCAAAGGGCAAAGGGACAAAAGATCAGCTCCTAATTGACAAGATGATTTTGGAAAATTGCAAGAGAAGGAAGACCAACTGGAATGTAGCTTGGATTGATTACAAGAAGGCATTTGATTCCCTGACACATGACTGGATAATCAAGTGCCTAGAAATAACAGGAATCAGTAGAAACATCCAAAGCTTTGTGCAAAGATCAATGGCACAATGGAAGACATAGTTGCTGGTCAATGGTGACTGGGAGAGGCTAATATCAAGAGAGGAGTCTTTCAAGGAAACTCACCACTAGTGTTTGTCATTGCATTGATTCCTCTGTCAACAATACTGAACAAGTCAGGCCATGGCTATCAAACATCAAAAACATCTGTCAGGCTATCCCACCTCCTTTACACGGATGATCTGAAACTGTATGGAAAAACATCATTTGAAATGGAATTGTTGTTCAACACTGTCTGAATATACAACCAAGATATTGCAATGGAGTTTGGACCGGACAAATGTGCCACCCTTGCCATCAACAGGGGAAAAATAGTGAAAATTGAAGGTATTAATATGCCCTATGGAAATCACATGAAGAGTCCGGATGAAGAAGGTCACTACAAATACCTGGGCATCCTTCAAGCTGACAACATTAAGCATATTGAAGTCAAGAAGAAGGTTAGTAGTGAATACATCATGAGAGTGAAGAAGTCACTCTCTGTCCAAGTCCAAACTCTGTGGAGGAAATACCATCAAGGCAATTAACACCTGGGCAACTCTAGTCATTAGATACACAGCTGGAATAGTGGACTGGACTCAAGCAGAACTAGAAGCCCTGGATAGGAAGCCAAGAAAAGTAATGACAATAAATCATGCCCTTCATCCATGCAGTGACATTGACAGACTCTACTTACCAAGGAGCATTGGTGGGCATGAAATGTTGCAAGTACACCAGAGAGTTGAAGAAGGAAAGAGGGCATTGGAAAAATATCTGAAGGACAGTGAAGAAGATGCACTGAAGCTAGTACACCATGAAGGCTTACTGAATACCAAAGAGACCAAACTGGCTTACGAAAAACAGACATGGCAAGGCAAAGTATTGCATGGCCAGTACACAAAAAACCAGCAGGCAAAGCAGATAACAACAAGACCTGGCAATGGCTAAGAGCAGGAAAGTTGAAGAAAGAGACAGAGGGGCTAATTCTGGCTGCACAAAACCAAGCCTTAAGAACACATACATACAAAGCCAGAATTGAGAAGACAACAATAGATAGCAAATGCCGCCTCTGCAAAGAAGCTGAAGAAACAGTTGACCACCTAGTTAGCTGCTGCAGGAATATTGTACAGACTGTCTACAAACAACAGCATGACAAAGTAGCAACAATGGGGCATTGCAATATCTGCAAGAAAAACCATTTGCCTTCAAGCAAGAACTGGGGGACCACAAAACACACAAAGTAATTGAAAGTGAAGAAATGAAGCTAAAGTGCTCTGGGACTTTAGAATTCAAACAGACAAGCACCTGCCACATAACACCCCAGACTTAACAATTGCTGATAAGAAAGACAAAAAAGTCTGGATAGTGGGCACTGCAATACCTGGAGACAGGAGACTAGAAGAGAAAGAACTGGAGAAAATCACAAAATACAAAGACCTGCAAATAGAAATTGAACAACTGTGGCAAAAGAAAGCAAAGATAGTACCAGTAGTAATAGGCACCTTGGGTGTGATCCCAAAACATCTGAAGCACCACTTGAAGACCATCGGCATTGATATCAGTTAATTGTGAAAGGCAGCTTTACCTGGAACAGCTTATATCCTGCGATGATACCTTTAACACCATGAAACAATATCTGCCTATCCCAGGTCCTTGGGAAGATCTTGATAGGTGGATAACAATGCCAAATCCAGTCTAAACAACTAGCTGACTGTGCGACTATCAATAATTTATTGTATGCCATCCAATTCTCAAAGGCTCTGGGCATCTCATAACAAAGACAAATTACAGTAAAATCAATAAAACTTAAAAAAATAAAGATAAAAGATGGCAAGCATGATGAAGGACCTCACTCTGCATTGCTGAAGGCCTAGATGAAGACCAGTCTTCACCGCTCTTCTAAACAACAGCAGAGTGGGGGCAATCCATATCTTGGGGGGAACCTCATTCCAGAAGACAGGTGCTACTACAAGGAAGGTGTGCTTCTGGGGTCCTGAGAGTTGACATTGTTTAATTGAATGAACCTGGAATGTGCCAACCCTACAGGATTGAATCATCCAGGCAGATGTTATGGGAGACAGGCAGTCCCTCAATTCATGTATTCAAGCATTTCCATCTTCCCTTAATTTTTGATAAATCCTTCATTTCATGACAGAAAATTCCTGTTCTAGGAAAGAGGCCAGAATCAGGGGCTAATGCCAGTGAAAGCCTCATGCATGAACCTTGATATTATTGGTGGACTTGACCAATGAATAAAATGAAGGACAAAGGCTTTGAATTGAAGTAGGAGAGAGAAGGCCATATGTGTGGAGTGCAGGATCAATTCCCATGATTTCTCTGAATGACCTCTCAGCAATAGCTGAGGAGCAGAGAAGGGGACATCAGCTGATGTGAATTGGCTACTAAGTCCATTGTAGGAACTTGAGCAAGTCAATATTCATCATCTTTCCTATATCTAATATAATTAATCTGGAGAAGTTATATTGATTACATTATGGAAAGCAAAAGAATATATCTTTCCATACCCACAAAAAATGTCATTTAAGAAAGTGGGGTAGGGAATACACATGCAAACACTTTATTGAAATTACTCTTTCAAAAAACTGTATTCATTATGGATTTAAGAAAGAAATCAAATATAATTCATGGTAGTATACACTATTTTAACTTACTCATTCTGAACAAATGAATGACAAATTAAAAACATAACACAATAATTATGGATTATACCAAATCTTCTGGGATGGGCAAAACAATATTAAAAAGTACATGAACATCTATGTAGAGAAGATGTGTGTGTATGAACAATTGTCAGAAGATAAGCTGCAAATCTATTGTGCTGTGTTTGGATATTTTTCAAGAGCACAGCCTGCCATTTGGGGGAGAGAAAATACTAGGTTATATGCATCTTTAATCTGACATAGCAAGGTTCCTTTTCTACTCATATATTTAGTAAATCTTTACTCTTAATATTCATGTTGCCTATTATTAAATTTCACAGTTCCTTCTTTTCTTCCACTATCTCCATTTCTTTGTTCAATAAATGCAGTGAAATTCGCCTTGGTTTCAGTATATGTTATTATAGAGTAAGACATGATATATGTATGAAGGTACTTGTTTATACAAATAGAGCACATCTATTGATTTATCCCCACATTCCATTTTACAGAGGGACAAGAATCTGTGGATTGCTGAGTTTCTGTAAATTATCTCAATTATTTAAATATAAATATGTTTTAAGAGCAAGACATTTTTAGGGATTTCATGAACATGAGCTATTTTCTACTCTGTGAAATGAAAATAATAATAATAATACTACATGACTCAATATGTGCTGGACAGTGGCTTCTCCCTTTGAAAAAGTTATTTTACTGTAGTGTTATTGTTACTGTTTATTATTTTTCTGGTGCTATCCAAACGCACCGTTGATCTTGCTGTTCGTCACCGAAGACAAATTCCTTGTATATATTTTATACTTGGTCATTAAAGTATTTTGTATTTGTATTTTTGTATTGTAATAAGTGTTGACAATAACTGTCCCCAGTGCTAGAACAATCCAGAAAAACATTGTACCTGAATATTAGGAATGTGCAGATCAGTCTATATTCTATTTGTGCCAGTATCATATGTATTAACCTACTTTTCTATTCTGTCAATTTTTCTGCAAATTATTTGAAAAAGGAATGAATGAAAAATGACATTTGTTATTGTACAGCACTTTACAAATACAGTTTCTAACACAACTTTTCCCAATGTATATCATTTTAATGCAATTATTCCTTATATGTGCTATTTTCATGCAACTTTATGCTACTGTACACAGTTTGTTCACCTTTTCCAAATATAAACTGTTTTGCGGGGAATGTTTGAATTAGGAACAAGGGACATTACAGTTCACTTTGTACATGACTTTTACTCTAAAGAAAACCCAATTTGTTTACATTCAGGCTGAATGCATAAAATGTTTCTTTAGCACCACACAAGATGTGTAACAGTGATTTAGATCCCAGTTCAGATGTAGACAGAGATGTCTGGTTTTGATGCCTAAATCAGCCAATGATGCATAGTAATATGCATGTAGTGTGCAACAATGATTTGCATCTCCATGGAATTTGTATATGTGCTATGTGGATAACCAGAATGTAATGTTATAGAATTAATAGGATGTAGTTATGCAACACCAGATTACAATAAGCATTCTTAAAACTGAAACTAGATCTTCTCAAGTGTAAAAATCAGTTTGGAAAAGAACTGTGTTCAGAACAGAACTCCCCCCTTCATATTAATTCAACCTTAAGGAAATCTGTGTGGGATAACCCCCTGGTGCCCTCTAGGGAAAAATGTGGAATAGTATCTGTGGATGTGTCCCTTACAGGAAACCCTCTGGAATTAAACTGCTGTTTTGGTGATATGATTCCCCCCTCCTTTTTTCCCCACAAAATAAACCCCACATAATTGTGTTAAATCTCTGGTAAACTTAAGAAATAACACGTCAAACCCCAAACTAATCTGAACAATTTGTCCCTATCTCATGCTTCCTGAGATGCATAGATTTTTCTATCTATCTATCTATCTATCTATCTATCTATCTATCTATCTATCTATCTATCTATCTATCTATCTATCTATCTATCTTTGCAGTCCCTGGTTGAAGAAAGTTACCCTTTTCAAACAAAACATTAGAAACACTAAAAAAAATTCTGACAATTAGCTGGCAGAATAAGAATCTTTCTGTGGTATAGATGAAGTGATACTTTGATTTGAAATTTGAAATTTTTATTTTGCATTCATAGAATTATAATTCATTTGTTTCTAGGCCAGAAATTATTTGGTTAATTTGTAAAAAAAAAATGATGCTAACATTTTTTGAAAGCAATAGCTGTATTAAAATCACTTGGATTTGTAAATTGTTCTGACTAAATTAAAAAAAAAATGAAAATGAAATGAAACTTTTATGTTAAAGAAGGAATTTTGATTCCATCCTCATTCTTCTCTTCTCAGAAATGTTTATCTATGAGGTGATATCACATTTTTACAGTATTTCTTCAATTTCCCCTATGTTCTCTGTGAGACCTTTGGGTAATGTAATGTTAGACATGAAGACAGATGATTGTTATCTTTTTAAATAAATAATTTACAGTCAATGTTTTAATGAGACATTTCTCCAGCAGGCAAGACTTTATGCTGTTGTTCTTTCAAGTAGATTGCAGAAATGTAGCTTATAAATCCACATGTAAAGATATCAATAATAATTTGCATTCACTTTTTGGAATTTTAATCCATTGTGTACTGCAGGAATAACCACGCAGGCTTGGGCGACAAGCTGGTCGGTAAATTCCTGTCTCGATCAATGGGTCAACATTTAGTTGATCTGAAAATGCTAGGAAGAAAAAAAAATATACTGCAGGAATAATTCTAAAATGGGCATGAGATAGTCTTTACTTGTAAAAGGTTTTAAGTTATTTATCGTTGCTAGTGTGTGGTTGCATTAACAATTCTGGACCCATCTTGAAAGCAATTTGCTAAAACTTTGTATTTTTCAGGAACAACTAGCCTCCTCTCTCTTAAACCATTAAAATGTATCTTATTAAGTTTATAGAAATATTACAAAATTACAAACAAGCAAAGAAAGTGGTTATAAGTGTGACGTATCATACTTATCATTTCACAGTCACTTTTGCCATGATTTATTTTACCTCCAGCTGTGGGGGGGAAGGCTTCCTTCTTGTTGAGGACTTCTGCAAGTCTCCTTTCTTTCTCCTTTGGTCTCTGATTCCCCATCATTTAATTTCCTTTCTTTTACCTTACTCTCTACACCTAGGGTGGGCTGCTTGGAGAAGGTGAGATGGCCCTTGCTTGGGATCTGAACTGGACACTCATGAAAGGCTCTTGAAATTAGGCTGAAGGCCACCAACAGTCCCAGCATCATATGCTGCCCACTCCTGACCTAGACTGTCTTTCAAGAGCAGCTTCTGAAGTGATGGCTGATGAATTCACATGGGAAATAAAGAAGACCATGTCTGAAGCTTTTATATTTTGTCATAGTCTGTTTTTTTTAAGCCTCTTGCCTATTCCTGTGTGAGAATTTGTTCATTCCAAACCCATATGTCTTTTATGGCATAAAGTAATTTAAGAAGAGGCATGGTAATTATCCAGTGCCATTGCAGATCAAACCTGCTTTCCTATTACACTTGAGAATTGGTGCTAGATTTCTTCCAAATGAAATTTTTGGAAACACTGCTATCATTTCCAAAGGAAATGTATATGTGCATGTTTTGGTGCTGAAATTTTGGGCCTAGAATCGATTTTATTTTTAAAATAGTGCAGGTAATCTGCTCTGATACAATATTTGAGGGATTTTGAGATAGTTTAGAAGAAATTCAGGATCACATTGCTATTTGTGGATGAAGGAGTTGTGCTGCATGTTGTTCATGCACTACTACTTGTTCATGCACAAGTAAGATGTTTCTTTCTGAAATACTCAGAATGATTTGGACAAACAGTATTGCCTCCCTATTACAGAGGTTCTATACCCAGTTATTCAATAATCAGTTCTACTGATCTCAGTAGGGTTTACTTCTAAGATATTCTAAGATATATTTCATCTTAGCACAAGATAAAATATTGTGGCTTGGGTAAGACTGGCTGAGAGATCATCTGAACATTCTGCACCTTTCCAGAACTTCAGTTTAAGAGTCAATACTGTCCTTTAAGCCTGGTTTAATACCACAAACATGTTGGCTAGGTGAAAAGTATTTGAAATAGAAAAGGGTTAGGAGTTAAAGCAAGGGGGGATAGTAGGCCTGTCCTGATGAATGCATGGATAAGGCCCTCAAGGGAATTAGCATCATTATCTGCCATGTTTTCTTTGGCTTTTAGTATTTGAAAATACAACAGGTGGTTTTTGTCTACTTTTATCTGAAATACTGGAAAATTGGATTTAAAGAAGATGGGTTAGTAGAGCCAAAGCTTTGTCCAAATCCTAAAGTTCAGTTACTGAACATAAACTACCCTCTAAATCACAAAATAATCCATCAAGATGTATTTTAAGTGGAACGCTGTGTTGAACTTGTCATACAATGGTTTTCTTAACTATCTGTTTAAGAGTTTTGGCATGGCCCCATTACAAGAGGGCCAAAATGCCATTTTTTTCCCCTTATGTTTTACTACATGAACTAAATTTGCTTCCCTCATTCACCATGATTATTATACATTTTCAATCCCCCTCATGATCCTCATTATGCCCGCCTAGTAAGTTTCTTTCAGTATGTCTGACCACTGTGGAAACTGGAGACAGTGTCAGACTGAAACATATTCTGATCTGGTAAGGCAGTTCGTAAATCTTCCCCCCCAAGCCCTTCAGTTTATAATATCAGATGAGGCCACTAATTTTTTTGGTTTAGTGCTAAAGACCCAAATTGAAACCAGAAGCTGCTGTTCAGTGAATGATTACCAGGGATATAATGTCTAGGTAGTTATAGTGGTTACTACAATGTATAGCCTCTGACCAAGAAATATACTTTTGAGTCAAAATTGGACTCCTGAGTCACTGAAGTAAAGTACTTTGCAGCACTCTCAAATTAACACCCACCAGCCCTGGATACTTCTAGGTTGGATCATTTCCAAATGCAAATTCAGATTTGCTGTGCAGCAAAGCAATAAATATTTCACATCCATCATGGCCATTTATTTCACAGTTTGTGGCATGGCTAATATAGCACTAACCCTGTCAATATTCAGTGTGATATTTATTCTCCTGAGGGGTTTGTATATCTGAGGAGTTGCAATAATTTTACTCAAGCCCGTGTGTGTGTGTGTGTGTGTGTGTGCTCACACACATGTGGGGGGGGTAGGGTGTCTAATTTCATCTGCTGCAAAACCAAGCCTAGGTCAACAATCTCCCCTTCCTGCAGTTAACTCTTAGTATGTATACTTTTAAGCAGAGTTTTATGCATCTTGTTATAGATGTCAGATGGGTATGAAAAAAAGAAGTGAAAATAACAAAAAAAATTGTTTATTTTGCTATTGTTAGTTTTTGCAAACCACAGCAGAAAACAAATGGATGCATATCAAGCAATATTGTACTGTATGCATATTGTCAGCAGTCTTTGGCTCAAAGGCTGAGCTGAAGACAAAGGAATCATAGTCTCGGTACTGTCTGCTTGTCCACTTGAAGCAACCCAAGTATCTTATTCTTCTTGAATGATTCTGTTTTACTCTGCTGCTGCCCCTTATATCTAGAATTCCATTCAGAAGATTTAAATATCAAAATATCTCTTGTTAAAAGACATTAAAACCAGCATTTCCAAACATTTCTTAGCTTTCAGTCCTTAGATCAACAGCTGAAAATCTGAACCACACACTCAATGTCTTTTTCTTGGATGAATAGGCCAGTTGAAGGGAAGTTATCAGGATCAGACATGGAGCAGACAGCATTTAACTGTCTCCACCATTGTCCTTCCAACTCTTTTTGAGAGGAGATAGAATAGAGAAACAGCAGGCAGAAATCCATACTTTCTCAGAGCCTCAGTTCATTGCTTCTGCAAAACAGTTTGTTACTTTAAATAGGTCGGTGGTGAAGACCACTTGCCTCTGCACAAGAAGGAAGAAATGATGAGATGCACACACAAAGATGTAATAATGCCAATGCTATGACTTACTTGTGTCAGATGTCCTAATGCAAGTACATCATGGCAGCATCTGTGTATTTGCATCACTGTGTGCATGTTGCTATTTTGTTGTCATTGTGGTTTGCTGTGGATCCTGTTAAAGGTTAGCCCTTTAGGGGACTAAATATCATTCTGTTCAGTGGTAATAATTCAATGGTTAAGTGGCTGAGGATGACATTGTGGGAACTAATTTTGCCTAACTTTATCCCTTAGGACTGTTGCCTCTACCACTTTCCTCTCTCTTCTATAGAGAACCATAGGATTTATTCATTTGAGGCTTGGATGACACAGCCTAGAAGAATCCAAGAGAGGGGAAGCTTCAAAACCTAGCCTCACCTATTTTTCCCTTCTAGGCCCTAATGAGTGGAAGAGCTCCAATATTCTACAAGAAGGCTAAAGAGAATTGGAAGAGAGGGTGAACATGGTGCAGCAATCCATTTCATATTGCTGTGAACTCTTTTGTCTTCTCGCTTTGGGGCTTCTTAGACAGCAAGACATTTTGCTACCAAATAACAGTGTCATTCCAATCCCCTTCCCTTTCCTCCCCAAGTTGAAGTGCCTCAAACCCTTGGCCAATTAAGTTATTCTACCATAACTTAAGGCAGTTCTTTGAAAACTTGGTTTTGCTGTGGCAGCAGTAAGGTCAGAACTCCTCTACCAATGAACCAATCATCATTTTCTTTCCTCCACATGTATCATTCTGAGCATTTGAGTGATTCTCTCACACATGATTTATAATGAGGCCAGGTTTTATATCGCCACAACAGTGGTTGGGTGATATCACAAGATGCCTTGAATCACTGGTGAGGAAATGGTCTTTGTAGAGAGAAGACACCCGTCACTTAACAGAATCACTTTTCCTTCTTTACATTTTATACCAAAAAAAAAGGGCTGTCTTCAGACATGATTAACTCAATTAAGTAAACTTTTATAGGCATTCATTGCTAGGTTGCCATAATCTAGAGAAGGTGCAATTAGAGGATGCATTGACATCATGTTAGGCGAAGCATAGCTGTACATCTTGCTAGGGATCTAGGCTGGAAGATCACACTTGCTCCATTCCTGAACCCTAATCATGACTCTCCATAGCTTCAGGAAGTGTCTGATGTGCTTACTAAAATGGCCCTTGAATATTAAGTTATGCTAGTTGCTTGACTCTTGGCTTTGCACATTTTCCTCCTCCCCACTTTGTTCCTCATTCTTTTTGTCTTGTGCCTCTAAGATTATAGCCAAGGACCTTTTTAGCTTGAAGGTTGTGGACTATTTTTGCTGCCTCTTTTCATATGACTTTTCCTCATTTTTCTGCAAAAGTAGAATCAAAGGGTTTTTTGGGGGGGGGGGCGCCTCCCTTTTTGTTACCCCATGTATATTCACTTACACACCCTTTTTCCTGATATAGGATGGAGAGTATGAGGAGGAATTGAATATGACATCCAATGATAAATAAAATCTATCATTAAATGATTCTACTTTTGCTGCAACGGATCACAAAAAATTGTGCTATAATAAATCTACTAATTTTTAAGGTGCCAAAAAGCTATTGTTTTTGCTGCAAAATACTGAACCCTCTAGAAAGTGAGAATCTAGGACTAACTCCTTTCCTTTCCTTTCCTTTCCTTTCCTTTCCTTTCCTTTCCTTTCCTTTCCTTTCCTTTCCTTTCCTTTCCTTTCCTTTCCTTTCCTTTCCTTTCCTTTCCTTTCCTTTCCTTTCCTTTCCTTTCCTTTCCTTTCCTTTCCTTTCCTTTTTAAAGGATAACCTTAATTGCTATAAGTGCTTAAAAACTGAACATGCAATATTGCAATAGTGCTACTACTACCACCACCACCACCACGAATAAATCATTATCATATTATAGAGGCTAGAATACTTGGAGACTGTATTTCACTGATAATACTCTTGTAATAAAACTTGGCATCCCTGTTCAATTATTCATACGATGTCATATGAAAACATGACAATTTTAAAAATATATTCTTCTAGCATGGGGCAGTCAATCAGGATGCCATTCTGCGGGACATTTCCCCCTTTCTGCATCTCACCATCTGAATGCTGTGAATAAATTCAGCTTTATTCAATAAGTTTCACTCCTGTTTTTGCACATTTCGTTTGTGATTTCTACAGCTGCCCTTCTATTATATTATCCTTCTATTTTATTTTTGCTTCTTGTCTTGATTTTCTTTTATATCTTCCATGTGCTCTACGTTACTTCTCATGCAATCTATCATTCTAGGTTGGCATGGTTAGATATATTCCTTATTATCTGATTTTTTTTCCCCTGGATATACTTAACTTTATGACATTCTTTCTTCCGCTGAGTGACCTTTGTGATATAATCCTTCAACTGCTGCATCCTGAAACCATCTTTTGACAGTAAAAGCTGCCACATATTTAATTCTCAAATAGCTGAACTTCAGTTCTTCTGTATTCTTGTTTCTTTAGAAAAAGCTATGACAAAATTCTGTAATCTCTTAGTAATATATAATGACACTTTAAAAAACCCCACTTTTAGAAATGTCAACATTTTATGTTAGTTATTGACTCAAAAGGTAATGGAAATATACAGTAAACAAGCCTAGGAAACCCACTTTAGCAAAACCTACCCTTGTATAACTATCATGGCACTCACTTTAAGCTTAGCTGTAAAGCCATCACTACACGTGTATCTTTGAATGGAATCTAAGATGTCTGAAACATCTCCTTAAGAAGACATGGATGTCGGCTAGCTTGTTCATCATTTGGAGTGCAGTGGAAGTATGAATCCTTATTTCTAACAGTGTGTTTTCACTGGTTATTCAAAGCTGGCAAAATTTCATCTTGGAATTTGAACATAAATCATTGTTTTTAATATGGGAACTTCTCCAAAAGATATTTTAAAGAGAAGTGTAAATTACAGAAATGTGAAGCTAAATCAAGACCTTAACTTTGTTGCAATAATTACAGAATTCCTATATTTGAAATGTCTATGTCATGACATGTCCATCATGTTCTTCTAGGGAACAACTGATGTGTTACTGTCTTAATGAGAGTAATGTTGTTTCAGCATCTTATTCTGAAGGCGTGGAATGGATTGTTATCCAAGTTATGTACCTTTTGGGTCTCCTGAAGTTGTGCACTTTAAGCAGCTATATCCAAAAGCAGGGCTGCAACTTTCATCTTTGAATGCTATTGTTCGATAAATTATAAATTTAAGAACTTGCCTAGACCAGAAGTAATTTTAATTTGCAGACTACAACAAGTTCATTTAACAGATTCTACAGTATCTAACAGGTTCCATTGACTGATTTCAGGTTTTTCAACTGTTCATGTTACCTGACATTGGATATCTAGAAAGGTTTTGCTAAGTATTTAATGGGATGACACAGGGTGTGTGTGAAAGCATTCGCAAGAACGGTTCCTCCACAAGCATCCACTGACACAGGGCTGACTAAAAGTCATCACAGGTTGGGGAATTGCCCTTTAGATTGGAAGTCCAGAAGATATTACCCTGAACATCGGCTTTCAATTATTACATATCACAAATTGTACAACAAGAAGGAGAAATAAATGTTTTCAGGCTGAGTAACCTATACCTAAAGTATGGAATTACCTTTTTGACTTTATATTTGACAGGTCTGACAGCTCAGAGAGCTGGAAAGGGTACTGAAAAGGGCAGCTAAAATGATGAAGAGGTTGGAGGAACACCTTTCCTACAAGGAAAGGCTAAAGGTTTTGGAGCTTTTTAGATTAAGAAAAAAAAAAGACAACTAAAGGAAAGAAAGAGTACAATCTTGCAACAACTTGAATGCTATGAAGAGCTATCCTTTGCTTCTTTTCTCATGTAACAGGATTTTATCAATTGAAGTAAATTTACAGAAGATTCTGGCCATAGAAAGGAAAGCATTTCTTCTCACATGGTACTGACAGATTTTACTGCTACGACACATGCTTCCTGACAGTGGACCTGCTAAAAAACAACTGGACAAATTCATGGAAGCTGGACATTAGTGGCTGTGAGTTATTATAGTTAAATGAATAAAGCAACAGAGATGAGTTCCCTACTTGTGAATTTCTGGCTGGCTGCTAATTTAGAATGTTAAATTAGATGACTGCCCATCAGGAAGATATTCTTTCTTCCATTATTAGCTTTTAAGAGTGGACGAATTATTAAATTTAAGAACTTAATCTGGCATCTCAAATTAGTTTGCTAATATAGGTTGAGATAAGTACTAAAGCAGGGAGATAAGTTGTTAACAAAATGGAGAAATATGCACATTACAAAGGTAGGCTCAGTGTCAGAAATAACAAGTTTATGACTACCGGTAGTTATGTTTCTATGAAGTACCAAATGAGCAACATCAATGGAAATGGTTAACTTTATTACTGTTAACTTCTATGCAGTACATCCAGTTTCAGGTCTAAATTCTCATAGAAATATCCATCTATATGAACTCTCTCCCCATCTCTCTTAAAAGCTCTTCTAAAAGCTTATCCAAGAAGGCAAAAGGGATACAATTAATAAGCAAGACTTTCATAAGGTGGCTAAGATGATCATTGGCTGCCACACAACTGCATCTGGCAAAGAACAGAGATGCCTGTAGCTTCCCATTTAGTAGATTAACAAATAGAGATGCTGAGTATACAAACTGATGCCATGCTTTGTGCAGTCATCATAATTCACCAGAGGATCTCCTTTCATTACAACTGCTGCCAGGTTTATATAGCTGCACTGTCTGAAAGCCTTGGTTCATCCAACTGACTCTCCTGTGCAATGCACTTCCTATTTGATCACAGGCCTACACTGACAGGTCAGACTTGTCTGCTAGTGATTGCACAAAAAACACCAAAAACCTTGAATAAGAATGGAGGCTGAACATCTCTAGTCAAATATGTATCTGACATGGAATTAGTCCTTCAATTTCATTAGTACTGGACTTTTGATTTTGTTTTCAGTCTGCATCCTGTGTAGTGAATTTGCTCTTCTTTGGAAATTATTTATTGATTTAAGGTTTCTACAATTAAGCAGTCTGACAACAAATCACTTCTGCAAGTTTCCGCTATCCATTCCAACTGTGTAATTTCCATTCTTGCACACAAGTTGTCCTATGTGCCTTTACAAAAGATTTCAGTTTGGTGTTCAGACTGAAAACTGTTCAGTAATCCTCTTTTGATACATTTAAACAAACCTCTCTGCTAAAGCGCTAACAATACATGTCTACTTAGAAGCAATTCCCATTACGTTGCTGGGGCTTAGCCCAGAAAAATGGATGTCAGATTGCAACCTGAAAACATATCACAAAGAAGTGGAATGTTAAACTTCCCAGAATGGTTTCCCTTCAGATGCCAAGTGGACTTTAGTTCTTCTATGTTGCATGGATCATTGAATGGCGTGGGAAATTATAATAGCAACATGTTATGCAAAGGTTGGTCTGAACAATATGGCAAATAAAATGAGGAAATGCACACATTGTACCTTGGAAAGGTGGTAGCTGTGGCACAGGAGTTTAGGGTTACAATAACATCTGAAATGAGTCCAAGCCTGAGAATGTAGCTTTACTTGTTTCAAAGGGCTGCAGGTCACTAAACACTAGAATGATTTAATGCTCCATCAATTATTTCCTGCCTGTCACTTAAATAGGCTTCATAGATGCATAGCAGGTTCGAGGGTACAAAGTCAAGGCAAAATAAATGATTTACTGGCTGGGGCAACACCTGTAAGTTAAGCAGCTCAGAAATTAGCCACAAGTAGCATATTAGGGCAGCTAATCAGGCAGGGTTGAGTATTTCGGTTTCTTGATTTCCCCATAAATAAGGCTGTATGTGGTTGCCCTGGGGTGTTTTTGTGATTAACAACCCTGGCATAAAGTAAAGTCGTCAGGCTGGACAATTTAGTGGGAGGCTGCAGCTCTGCAGTGTAAGCATGTTGCTTATTAAGTTTATCATAGGGATATTGATCTTCTCATGTTATCATCATGCTGCTGGATCAGATTGCTTTCATTCATTCATGTGTAGAATGTTAACATGTTGTAAATTATTGGCCATTTCTTGCCTAATTATTGAAGAACAGCCTTTCCCTCCTTTGTACCTCCCAGAGTTTGTTGAGACTCAATATAAATTTAAGAGTACCACTAGAAAACAAATTGATACATTAATAAGTTTTTCAATTATTATATATTCTTGTCTTGGGTTCACATACCTACATTTTTCCAATTCTATTTGGACATGTAACCATAATCACCTCTACTGTTCTTTTAGGAATACATGAAGGAGGTAGAAGATATTTAAGATCTTGTTCTTCCTCCATGATAACACACTCGAAAGGATGCACAACACAAGAATGGGAGTTTCAATCCATTTTTGTAAACTTCCAAAGTCAAGAATCTCATGTTTTGAGTTAAGACCACTGTTAGCATGTAATGTCTTACCAAAGGGCAGAAATAGCTTTGCATTTTCTCGGAATCTCTTCAAATCTTCATATAGGAGCACATAAAGAGAAGTAGAATGTTGATATGATGGATCATACATTCATGTTCATATTCTCTTTGATGTGATGCCTGTTTCCCTTAAAATATGAATCTTTGCCTTTACTGGTGCCATATATATCAATTCACAGTGCAAATACAGTGTTCCAATGTAGACAATCCTGACAGATAACCTAGAGAACTTTATGTCCTCATTTTCCTGCTCCTTCATGAACACAAATATACATGCAGGTATCTCATTCAGATGTTTCAGGAAATGAGTACTATGGATACGTGGATCAGCATGGATTTGATCTATTACTAGGGCCAATTTACCATCCAGCAGATTTATGTCCATATCTGAATAAATCTTTGGCCCTTTAAGGCAGAGATGGCCTGTGAGCCACAATTCATCCTCTTGACTCACAGGCAGCCCACAGGAAGTGCAGGACTGAAGGACGGAACTAAAAACCCTTGGCCTGTTTTTGAACAAATTTCAGGGGAGTGTATTAAGGGTAGGAATGGGAGCATTTCATAACCCAGAGACCAGGAACTCCCATTCCCAATCTTAGTTTGCAGCTTTTAAGCCAAAAATAATGTTACTAACCATTTTACCACCATCTTTGGCAGTGCAAGTTTCAGATACTCCAGCAACTGGGGTGGTTTACTTACTTTTGGGAAAGTACAAAGTGATCGCTGCTTTCTTTCTTTTTAACAATAAACTGTCAGCAACATCTATATCTCCACACTTACAAGCTGATCTAATTAAACTCAAGAAGACTCTCTGCCAAGCTTAGAGAGAATGTCTTCCTAGGCCCTTTTTGTCTATAGGACCTTTTCTCTAACTATATGGCTGTAGGAAAGGCTAGAATAGTTCAAGGTGGTTAAAAAAAAATGCATGCATGTTTGAAGATGCTATGAAGACGGTGAAAAATAAATGGACATAAAACTTAGGTCTATTTCTTATCATATTTATTTCTTTATTATATGTATAAGCCAGCCCAACTCCATTGCAATTCTGGGCAGTATATAATATTAAAGCAATCTGAAATATATAAAAAAGAACAATGGGCTTGTGGGGAGAAAAAACCCTACAATCTCTAAAAGGAGCCATCGAACACAGAAGGGGCCTGTCACCCACTCCAGCCCAACAGCCAGGTTTTAAGAGCTTTTTTAAACAAGGATAGGGTTGCGACCCAGTGAATCTTTGGGTGGAAGTTCCAGAGGGTGGATCTGCATACCTTCATGGAGAATATTTTAGAGCAAATTGGAATTACTCTTGCTGTCCTTGATTAAAATGTACTCCCCTAAACAGTATGCTAATTAATCCTTGTAGCCTTAATAATAGCAATATAGAAGCAACAGAACCCATCTTAAAAACGGTGAAGTTTCTGATTGTTCCGTTGTCAGCTTTCCTTGTATAAAACAAACAAACCCTAGCCTTTTGGGAAAGGAGATGTTAAATCACAAGAACAGCAAGCTGAAGTGGTTACAACCAGAATCAAGCACAGGTTAAAAATAAACAGGCTTATTGTGAGAACTGGGGAATGATATCAAGATGATCCCTGAGCAGCCCTTGAGATGTCAAAGATGATAATACAGTAACAACATTTGGGAAGTATTTCGAGTTTTACACTTAGCCTTTGGCAGGGATTTATTAAGACGGAATAAACCCTGTGACTTTTCAATCCCAGGTACAATTTGTTTCTCTAATATAACTGCAGGAGTAATGTGTGATAGAATCCTTTCTTTTCCCAGTCCCTCTCGTTGCTGATGATATGCTATAATTGGTTCTCCCAGGCCATATCTCAACAAGATAAAACACAACACATGTACATCTGTGGCCCAGTGTCAATGCCTTAAATGTACATCAGAAATGCATTAAATCTTCTGATTGCTATTTTGTTTGCGTGGCTTGTAGGTTCAGCATTTTCTCCTGTAATGCACTCTGCTGATTGCCTTGAATTATTGGTTTGTCTTCCTTACCAGATCAAGCGCACCACCTCCAGAGGCATGGGACATAGGAATGGGCTGCATGTGCCTTGAGCTTTTTCTTTATTGAAGAAAACTACCCAAATGTCCATGTGCATTATTACAGATCAGTGGTACTCAATAGGAGACTGGAGGAGGGGATGCTACATAGCTCACAATGGCTTTCCTGGGAAACCCGCACCTTTGTGGTCTGTTCATACATTACAGCAGTAACTTTAGCCAGCACACCTGATGAGGAAGAAAAACACAAGTAGATCTGAGTGTCATTCACATAAAGGAGCCACCCCAGCCCCACAATTCCTGATAATTCCACCCAACAGCTTCAGGTAGATGTTAAATAGCTTGTGGGGCAGAATGGAAGCTAACACCACTCTATAGCACAAAAGCAATGGGATGGAATAGTATTCTCCAGTATTATCCTTTGAAACCAGCCCTCAGCCACAACAGAGCTGTGCCCCCAACTCCCTAAGCCAGTCCAGGAGAATAGGCGCTATCAAAAGTCACAACATCAAAGATGAGCAGGAACAAATGACCACATCATGCTCTCTCAGCAGATGGTCCATCAGGATAGCTAATGCCATTTCTGCAGCATGACCGAGGTTGAAATCAGATTGATATGGATCCAGAAAATCAGTTTCATTCAGGAATGCTTGGAGTTCTGCCACCACCTTTCAACCATCCTGTTAAAAAAAAAAAAGACATTGTTTCACAGAAACACCTATATCAGTAAAGCATATAGAAAAGATAAGTACTTCAATCACATGAATACACATAAATACACCATTTATTTACCTTTTTAGTATAGATTCCCAGTTTGTGCATCAATTTTTTGGAAGGGACAATTATGCTTCTAGACCCATCCTGGTCATTTTCATGTTGACATAGATTACCCCAGTGAAAAAGGGACTCTTCAGTGTAGTCAGTTCAAGTAATTCATAGACATCTGGGGACGAAGCCAGCACCAGGCCCAATGGAAGAGTGGCTTGTGTAAAAAAGGGCCAGGACTTTGATTGTGTACTTGCAGCCACCCCTGCAGATGCTCCTGCTGAGACCATACCCTGACCCAATAGCCATCTAATGCCTCTTTCACACAGTAAAGGGACTTAATTTTTTTTACCATATCCAAGGCCTTTAGATTTGCAAATTTTGCCTTCCACATCTGAAAACCTCTGCCCCTTCCAATAGGGAAATATAAAATGATATCCCTTCTTTGAAAAAGTGGAAAGGAATTCCTGTTCTAAGGCACACAATCCCAGTTGTTATGTCTGAGGATTGTGTATTGAACAATCCAAACCAGTCACATCTTTTACTTAGAGCTGAAGGCAAATAATGCATAACAGTATCATCAATAAGGGCCTCCGTAATGTTTTTGATATATGGTGGCATTTAAGATATAGGGTCATTGAAAGAGCTGCCAATATTTTTCCTTCATTTGAAGTATGATTGTCAGAAAACCACAATGGAATTGATTTCGCAATTGGACTAACTGAAATGTCACTTTTGGGAAGCCTATTCTGTCCTTCAGGAGAAGCTTGGCATTCTCCCTGTTGGGTGTGTTTCTAGTGATGCATGAAGTGGGAGAGGATAGGTTTCAAGCAATCCATATTCCTAAGAGTAATGAAGATATAAAGCTAGCCAATATTGGCACTGCTATGACTCAATTTGAGAGAATGAATAAGACAGAAAGCAACCTTTCATCACTGACCAAAAATGCCCCATGCAGGATATAAATAACCTGAAAAATTGATATTGGTAATGCATTGTATTAGGTGAATACATTACATGGACTGTTTGAACTCTGCTTATGTGTAGAAACAGGTTTTAAAAGGGAGCTTCAAGACAAAGATTTGATTTATCAACACTAAGATGAAATTACAATGACTTCAGCGAATGATCGATGGAAATCCATCAATGCTAATTTAGGTAGCACTGAATAATATTTAATGTATAGAGGAAAAATCCAAATTAGAAAGACAATAGAAAATATGATCAATAATATTCAGCCAGTCAGTCTCAGGTAACACAGACATACAAAAATAATTTGTGCTTTTGCCATTTGCTGAAAATTAAAGACGTGGTAAAGCCGATGTTAACCCTTATTGATGGGAGAAAACCCAGCATGTATTTAACTTTGTATTTCACTCTGTCATGAAACTAAACATTAAAATCTATATTCAATAACTAGTGCAAATTTAAATATGAAAAATGATCAAATTTAATACTGAGATTTTATACACTGTTCTAAAATCATATAGCTTAAAAAGGAAGTTCTACTGGTAGAGTGGATTCTACAAATGAAGATTGTGTGTGTGTGTGTGTGTGTACATGTATGTTGCATACATATACTTAGGCATATACTTAGAATATTTATCAGCTTTTACTCATCTTCATTTCCATCTCATCTCCATAATTGTTTCCATCCTTCTATGGGACAGTTTCTATGGCCAGTCTATGCCAGACTTTTATACCACCAGCATTTCCAACCTCCCCAAACCCTCATAAAGCATATATTTTGCACTGCATGTCTTTGTGTTTATTGGTGTGGTGGTGGTGGAGAAGGAGAAGAATCTGTAGTGGTAGAAGTTCAGCTGTAAAAAAAAAAATGCAAACCAAATAATTGAAATCGTATGCAGGTTTTCCAGTCACCTTGACACTATTTCCTCCATTGCATTAAAAGCCTCTATGAATTGTGATGGTAAAATGTTAGCATGTTTTCCCCTTCCCTCAATAGTTTTAACTACAGTTTCCTCCTATACAGCAGCTGATTTGGGGGTTAAAGTTTTAAAGAAAGTATACAGGAGCCGCTGAAGTAGATGGCTGGTTTGAATTTAAGAGCCAGAAAGTTGAATGTGTTTAGAGTTTCCCAAAAATGGGGAAATGGATCACCCACAAATCTGCAGAGCTACAATAATTTAAATTCCCTTCCCTTCCCTTCCCTTCCCTTCCCTTCCCTTCCCTTCCCTTCCCTTCCCTTCCCTTCCCTTCCCTTCCCTTCCCTTCCCGCTCTCCCTCTCCCTCTCCCTCTCCCTCTCCCTCTCCCTCTTCTGCCAGAAGAGATGTCTGGTGCAATGCTGTCAGAAAAGAAGGAGCACATCATATTTGAACCTACACCATGGCAATACATATGGCAAACCATCAATATTTTTCACTCTCTGTGCATTGGTGCAGTCTGAAACAAAATTATCCACCCCAGAAATTGGACTTTTTGGAACTGAAGTGGGTCTTTGATTTACTTCAGCTTTCAGTATTACCCCAATGTAGATGCTGATACCCTCAATAGGAAGCTGCACTGCAGAGACAGTCACTGGAGTTTAATTTCTGAGGAAAGTGTGACTGTGTTGCACTTGGATCCAGGGGCCATAAAGATCCAAATATGTGAAAATCTAACCCAGTGTGACTGACCAGTTGGGATTTCTTCAGAGGGTCTTGCCTAAAGTGAATTCCAAGAAGCTGAGGGAAATGCATGTGTCCCACCCAGTTCTAGGAGAGCATTTGTGGATCAAAAGGGCTGGAGGAATACCTCTGCTGTTGTTTGTACTCACCCACATGCATCCCCCATTCCTCATATGGTAGTCCTTTATGCACTAAATCTTAGTCAGGCCAGTGCCTTATTGTAGTCAAGGCAGCCAATGAGATCATCACAATCCATTTAAAACCCATTAATGTCAAAAGGATTGAAGATTAACTTTTATGAATCATGATCATTGTTTTGGAAGGAAATCAGGACCCTGTTCTCTTAAAATAAATATTGACTAAGTCACTAGAAATAAATAGTACAAAATATTATGTTACTATTTCCTAGGAGCTGAGCACCTAAATATCTAAAGTACCTCACAGTTGTGAATAGCTGGTTGCCTAAAGCAGGGTTCCTCAACCTTGGTGACTTAAGATGTGTGGACTTCAACTCCCAGAATTTGGCTGGCTGGGGAATTCTGGGAGTTGAAGTCCACACATCTTTAAGTCTCCAAGGTTGAGGAACCTTGGCCTAAAGGGTTGGGCTGATACTACTCCATGGATGTACTTCTATTGCTGTTTACCTGGGGAAAAGTTCCACTAAACTCTAGGCTGACTTCTGAAAAGACCTCTTCAAGATTGTGTTATGCTTTGCTTCCACAAAAGCAAAAGATGAAGCCTTAGCTCTTTATGGAAATAAATGCCGTACCTTATCTTCCTGCCTGTTTCCTGACGTGCACATTAACCATTCCCTCCAAATTGAAGAACTGTGGGAAGCTGCCTAGCTGTTTTCCTTTTGGGTTTGCTTTTTGGTTGCTGCTTCATTTTATAACTGACTTATGGCAGCCATCCCCATATGAGATTCTAGGCTGAGCCATGGCAAGCCTAAGTAATAGATTGAAAAATACAATTATTGCTTACCTACAGAGTTCTTTTGCTGGGGAGGTAAAACACATATATCAGAAATGTTGGTGGTTTCTTTTCTCCCCAGGCCTATTCGATAAATGAACGTTACACCAGGATTCTTACACAGAATATCTTTGAAATGGGGTTTGTATTGATTTTTGTAACTACTCTGTTAGATGACGTTATCCCTTAGTGTGTCATGTGTAGATGGTTCAGCCCGGAGCAGGTCATTGAGGTGATAACTGTCATTTGGAGGGACAGAAAAGCAATCATAGCTTTTTCATTACTTACTGTTTTCCCCCTGCAACTGTGGGATCATTTGACATATTATGGGCTTCTTGTGATTTAAGCTGCATTCTGAAATTAAGTGCTAGAATATCAAGCTGAGGGTTTAGAAAAATAAACTTGGTGTCAGAGAAACCACACTCCCTCTAGGTCAGAACCATAATCCCAGCATATTAGTATTCAGAGAGAAAACAGGAACAACAACAACATTAACAACAATAACTGTAAGAATTGTAAGGGCCTCAGGGGCCTATGGAAATTATTAAGACATTGCTCCTAAGTCAGATCCTCAGTCTATCCTAACAAAAGGTTAATTATGTTATTAACCTTTACTTACTTCTAATTATAATTAAACGTAATTATATTATTAATTAAATACATTGAAAAGGTCTGTACAATAACTGAAAAAAAAAACGAAAATCCATTATGGTTTTATTTATTTATATATATATATATATATATATATATATATACATACACATACATACACACACACACACACAAACAAACAAACAAACAAACAAATAAATAATCCACACATGCACACTATTTTTGTAAATTCAGAAAAGCTCCAGCCATTGAGTCTCTGGGATACTGCTAAGCACAGTTAGTAGGTCCACAGTAGCATGTCGGTCATAACTTGTGGAAACCTCCAGCAGAACCAATATTACTCATATCAGACAGTCCCCAGGTTTCATAAAGCAGAGATGAGCAACCCATGACCTGCGAGCTTCCTGCAGCTATCAATTTTGTTTTCTTTTTCTCTTAATAGCTCACAGACCCCATCCCCTGCCAATCATATTGTCAAAACTTGAGAGAAATTATTTTCTTGTTTAGTGAAATAAGAAGCAAAATAAGTGCCTGTTTTCCTTAACCCCTTTCAAGCTCTTCCCTTCTGCCTCCAAAAGCTGGTTCTGCATTTTCTTGTGATGTCAGTTTAGCCTCTTGGAAACCCTTGTTTTCAAGGGTGGACCTTGACTTCAAAAAAGGTTGTTTCCCTGCCATAAAATTTCAGAAGCTGACATAATGCAAATACTATTTTAGCCACACAGCTTTGCTGCAACTGTCCTACCTTGAACATTAGAGGTATCCGAAGTGAAGTGAGATATAACAGAGATTTCCAAGCACCTGAAGGTGTGTCCTAACATGAAAAGCAGGACCAGTTCTCTGCCACCACAGAGCATAGGACACAGAATTATAGTATTATCATGCAGGAAGATAGTTTCCACTTGAATATTACGAAAGGTTTCCTAACAGCAAGAGCAGTTCAACAGTGAAAAGTATTACCCGGAGCTCTTCTCCAATGAATTGTTCAGTCTATGACCAGATGCTTTAATCTGAATTCCTGCACAGAGCAGGGCTTGGATTTGATAGCTTAAATAGCCCTTTCAACTCTAGGATTCTAGAAGCCGATAACCTATCCCTGCTCTCCTGTGCTCTGGGGTGGAATTACCCCACTGCCTATCCTTTTCATGCCCTGTGATTCCACACAGGCTCCAACCTGTCCTATACAAGCAGCCTCAGTTTTTAATTTAAGAAGTGGTTCATTGAATGACTTCTAAATTACTGGACGAATATATATGAAGAAGGTGTCATTTGAAAATCCACAGCCTGGAGGCAACAGCTACATAAGGCTTAAGTTTTAAAATGCTATAGCAAGTTTAACATTCTTGGATAAAAATGAGTGACAGCCAACATTCGGTTTTATGGCAGTAAGTAAAAAAGAGCTATGTTGAGGTTGAAGGTAAATCTCTGACACTCATACAGTACCTCTCCTGTGATGTGTATGGGGGGGGGGGTTGAGGGGGGCAATTTATTTCACCCAAATTGTACTCTGAACTTTTGCTTAACTGCTAATCAAAGTACACTTATATAATAGATTAAGAGATAACTCAAAATAACTCTAAGAAATATAGTACTTTCTTAAAAAAAAAAAAAAAGGAGAATATCTTGTAGTAAAATTGGCTTGAGATTCCACCACTTCCCATGTGAGAAGGGAGACAATTCTTACCTTCATCCAGAAGCAACTTTAGCAGGCGGTGAGCTGCTGGTCCAGAGAATTTCCTATCATCTACAGTTTAAAAGTCAGGAGTGAAAACCAGGCGAGGCATGTACAATAAATCTGTGCATACATGAGAACGGCAACGGCACCCAAAGAAGAGTTCCAGATCCTCTTCATTTGGAAATGGGACCAGGACCCTCAGAATTCTGGTAATAACATTTGGATTTTCTTTAAAATATTTATGATGCGTTTGCTTTTTGCCAAACAGACATCCACAGTGAAAGTTTTCAAATAGTAAGATGTAACAGTAATAAAACCCAAATTGGATTGGTTGGATTAATACAAAAAGGGAAATATTATCTTAAAAAGAAATCTGAAGCAGATTTTGGAAGGGTTCTCCTCTTCCTCTTGCTCTTCCTCTGGAGTAACATCTTTGCCCGTCTTTGAATCCAAGGGAAAACATAGGAGAATTTTTGGAAAAAGTAGGAAATCTCCCAGAGTAATTCAATATCCCTATACTCCTAGTTATTGAGGGCACTTATTCAGATGATGATGATGATGATTGGTGCCCCATTCCTGCAGCTTTCTTGCAAGATTTCAGAAGTGGTTTGCCCTTCCTTCCTTCCTAGGGCTGAGAGAGAGTGACTGGCCCAAGGTCACTCAGCTGCTTTGTGCCTAAGGCAGGACTAGAACTCCTGGTCTCCTGGTTTCTAGCCTGGTGTCTTAACCACTACAAGAAAGTGGCTCTCTTATTCACTAGATCCCTCAATTCCATCAGAGACTGTGGACATGAAGTTGTCTTACAAGAATCTCCTCACTCAGAATAACTGTTGGTTCTCACCATTCAGCTCTTCCCAATCTGATCCTCTCTGACTGGAAATCTTACCCAGGCAATCAGCCTAGCAAATGGTCCAGCGTGGGAGAAATTGACATAATGTAGAACCAGACACCGTATATAGATAGCAAGGTGAGACAAGGCTCTTTTCCCCTTACATGATGTGTAGCATTACCATATTTGGTTTTCCACATTTTTTAAAGATTTTTTTATCCCATCTTTATTATTTTTATAAATAACGCAAGGCAGGAAACATGCCCATACTCTTTCCTCTTCCTATTTTCCCCACAACAACATCCCTGTGAGGTGAGTTGGGTTGAGAGACATTGAATGGCCCAAAGTCACCCAGCTGGTTTTTCATGTCTCACTTCAATAGCTACTTCTTGCAGGGACAGGGAAACCCACCATGGAATAGACCTGTTATGGGAAAGGGAAGGGAAGGCTCAAGAGGAGGTGATCAATTGTGAGATGAACAGTAAACTTAAAATGAAAGGAAATGCCAAGCCATAACTTGTGGAATAATCAGCCAGCATGGTGTGAGTCACTCATCTAATCCTTGGCATCTGAGGCCTATTTGTGGGAAATAAAGGACTGCCTTACACCATCCTACATTACCTTTTTAGTCCAGACAGATTTTGGAGCCTTCACACAAAGAAATCTTGAGCTTCAAAAGATCTTAAAAGCCCAGGAAATAGCTCATTGGCAACAGACACTACACAACACAGAGAACAGAAACCAGATGCCCAGAAAATACAAGTGATTTGGAGGTGGTCTTTGGCCACAGTTCTCTGTTATAAGAACATCCTGCGAGATTTTTTTAGCTTTCAAGTACCATCTGGTTTGCATTTCTAAAATGCAGATTGGGACTAATTTAACTTATTGTTGTATATTTGCCCTTTTGCCCTTATTAGCAAAAAGTAGGTGTCATATTGTCGTGTATGTTATACAATCTTCTGAAAGTATTTTGAAGGCCAAAATACTCCCCTTCCCAACCTCTAGATGTAGTTCAAAGCATGGATAGATGTTCACCTTTCTCATTTCTTTTTGATAGACAGCTCAGTGACTTAATTTAATTCCTGTCTACTCAGAAGTAAATCCTGATAAGAATCCAGGTAAATAGATACAGGATGAAGCCTGAACCCATCGGGTGGCTTAATTATAACAATGATGGTTTGGAATGGGATCATATGCCAGGAGTTGGATTATGCATCAGTCAAGAAATCCTGAAACATCAGTGGCCATAATAAAGGAGATGAATTCTCTATGGACTAACTCAATCATCGAAACAACCCTGTGCAAATATTTTAATGAATGAAAAAGGACAGCCTAAAAGGACTGTACACTTTCCATTCTCTGTTCTTATATACCTTGCCAGCATCTTCAGATGTTATGAACTCTCAGCCGAGATTCCTTCTTCTCCTCTTTTCCTTTAGTACTAGTCTAAGGGGTGCCAAGATGAATTTTTCTGGAAAAAAGATCTCATAAATAGAGCATTTTCCTTCAAATGATGAACGGTTCTGCTCCAAGAAGGATAGCAGAGGCTTTTTGCCCTGATACGATTTGGAACAATGTTAGAACAATACTTCTGACTCTAGGCCAGTGTTTTTCAACCTTGGCAACTCTAAGATGTGTGGACTTCAGCTCCCAGAATTCTGGGAGGTGAAGTCCACACATCTTAGAGTTGCCAAGGTTGAGAAACACTGCTCTAGGCCCTCCTCATTATTATTAGCCTATTGGATGACACACACACTCTGCTCTCAGAATCACCCATACTTGTCCTTCATAGCTCTGCTATTTCTAAGGGTTTTAGTCATTGTTAAGAGGAACAAGCTACCTCAATTTGGCAAGCCAAGCAATTTGGTTCGGGTTAAGATATCAACATTGCTGCATTTGTTTGCAAAATCCAATCAAATTTAAGCAAATGTTCACAAGGCACCAACCACTCATTCTATATTTACTTCACAGAGATTATTGCTTCTCTGACAACTAAGTGACTTTATCTCTGGAGAATGTTCATCACTATGGTTAAAATAGATCTGTCACCCTCAGGCATGAATCTACTCTAATTCATAAGCTGCCCCACAATTAGTTTTGATCAGGCAGGTGATGTAAAGAAGTCTGGTCAGCCATGTTGTTTTAGTTGTGCTTTAAACTTATATATCACACATATTCTAAGTCACTCAAAGTCTTTTTGGGCAGCCCTAATAAAACAAACAAATAAATAAATAAACATTGGGGCAGAAATCTAATATTATTAATAACACAATCTAGATGTGCATATAAGCAAGGAGAAAGAACAATGCCTTGACAGTATTGTTACCAAATCACACCCTTGCAGACCAACAGCTTTAAAGTCTAGACCATAATTTTGTGGGACTACTGATAACATTGGTACACAAGGACCTTGCCACCTGTTGGAGCTGCTTTCCTATGCTGAGTATTATGGCTATCATGCCTCCCATTTCTTTAAGTGAGAAGATGTCTTAGGGCCACTAGTTGCCCAGCTTTGGTTTCTTTTGGAGGAGCCTTATTGTGTTTCGTAATATTTTATTTCACTCTTGTCTCCTCTTGTTATAAAGTGATTTAGTATTGGGAAAATGAGTAGTATAGAATAAGTATGTGAAATAAATAATGATCACAATAACTTACCGCTTGGATGGTCAGGACATTTAAAAGACTGAGATTGCTGTACTTGGCAAAGAAGAAACCCTGGAAGTGATATACTCACAGCAGTTATTGTACCATCCCTGGGTTCAGTATCAGTCATGAGTAGATCACCTAAAGTAGGGATATATGTCTATATTTATGGAATTGCCTCCATAACAGTGATGACCACAAATGCAATGCTTTATTATCTGTTATGAGAGTGAATGTCAGCCATTCATTTTTATGACAGATGAGATATTCCAACTGCCTGTGTGTAGAGCCTGGATTGGTCTGACATATAACATGTAGTGGCATTCTGGAGCACTTTAACTGATTTACCCCTATAATATTATACATGTAGAGTTTCATGGTGCTTTGTTTATCTTTGTAGAATTATTACATTTACATTATTATGTAGGAATAACCAGAAGGTGCTGGAATAATTATATAGAATTATATAGAATAGCTACTGTAATTTCAAGAATGCCATAAAAACTTGGAGCTTCGGATGGGGTTCTGGAGATGAAGGGCTAGGGAAAACAGACGGACTAGCTGAGCTAACAACCATTCTGAATTAATTGCATGGAGTAATGTGAGTCTTAAGGTTTTGTTAAGAGTAAACAATGGGACATAAGAGTGGCATCTGCAGGGGGAGTTGAAACAAGCATGACGGTGGTCATGGCACCATGGTTGAAAAGGGGAGGTCATGAAAGACCATTTTGTGTGTCCATCATCATACCTGCTTTGTCTCTCCCCTCCCTCCATCCCATGGTGGACATCACTGGATATAAGGACAAAGATTCACATTTAGGTAGCACATTCTCCTCTTCATTTAACAATGTGCTGGTTTCTAATAAACTAAAATATTCAGTTTTCTTAATTGTCAGCATACTCAAGTGAACTTTAAAAAATGAGCTTTAAAAAGAGATTTTTTTAAAATTATTCCACCCTGCCTAATAATAATTTTTCTGGATCTATAAATGAGTTAACAAATCTGCAAATGCAGATCTGCCAAAATAAACATGATGAAATCCAAAGCACTCTTCTATTGGTATGTTGGCAATGAATGTCCCTTCAAGAGCACAAGAAGGAAAACTCATACTTTCTTGGCAGTAGATGGACCAAATGTGGCTGAAAGCTCACAAAATGGAAACAAGCTCAGGAAATCTGGACTAGAAAATTGGTCCACAATCATTTGATAAGTAATGGGAGAGGAATTATTAGAAGTCAAGCTGGGCAAAAGAAACAAACAATATATTTGAAGAAATTTGCTTAGTTACTATATTGCTTCATTTAGAATAAAGAACTGCCAAGCATATATACACTAGTAGACTTGTAGCTGGCACAGATCTAAAAGATTTGCAAATATTTTGAAGAACAAGGCTCAAATAGGGAAAAAAATGTCTTTCACAAGCAATGTGAATTTGGAAGAAATATAACATAATTCAATACACACTGAAATATTGCATCAATATTGTGTTATTGGCTGAGAACAGAACACAATGGGTTTTTGGTGAACATTAGATAGATTGTATGATGCAACAAGGAGTAACCATCTAAAAATATCAAAGACCACAGTAACTGACAGGAAAATGGGGTGAAAGTTTCCATATTAAATATAAATAGGATGAGTACAAAAAAAAAATCACCAGTATGAAAGCAGTATATTGAGGCTGCTCATATAGAGACAAGGAATGAAGATTAAATTGCAAAAGAAATTTAGGAAGGAAGAGTGAATGGGTCAAGCTGAAGAGGAAGACTGAGAAAGCTGTTGTTCAGTGGAACAAGGGAAAGGAGACAATTTTCAAGAACAAATGACAAATATATTAATTGTTGTGTGGATATAGTAGAAGCAAGGATAGCTTGCAAGGGTACAATTCATTTCCTTTTTTCTTAACTCATGCCTTTAATTTTTGGGCCTATTATTTTTTTACTGTGCTCTACATCACACTGTTTACCCCAAAATGAAACGGAATGATGGGTGTGCGTATTTATATGTATGTTCTTTCTTTCATCAAAGTAATTAAAGAAGTTTATAGAAAAACTGTACGATGTGAATCTTTGTCATGTATGACCTGCCTTACCAAGAGATCCTTCTATTTTTGTATGCATGATTGGAAATTGATTTTGTGGGTATAGTGTTATGTGGGAGTATCAAATGTTTGTTCTTATGTGGTTTAAACTGATCTTTCCCAGTGTTCCCAACTTCCTTTAGATCTGTTTTTAAAAGAAACCATAGGCTGTATGTCTCTGTAGTGACCAGCTTCTAACCCCGTTTTATTGGGATAAGAAACTAGTCTTCTTATATCTAGCAAGCAAATTACTGCCTTCTGCTTCCCATGTGTTTTCTCAGACACAATTTCCTAATGTCCCTCCTCTCAAAGAGGCAGATGGTATAGGTTTCCCCCCTACATGTTCTCTGAGCTGAATCAAATAGCTAGAATTATGGTGTTGGAATAACACCCGAAGAACATCTGTTGCAATCAGTTTCTTAGAAATTTCTATAGGCAACAAGACAGACCTGAGAAATAATAATCCATTTTTCTTCCACTTGATATTCTTCAAACCTGTTTTGATAATTTCTTTTATTACTTAAAAAAATCATTATTTACAAGGAAGCAAATTCTGTCCCTGAAATGTTACCACATCTCTCCATGGTGCAAGAATGGGTGTTTTGCTTCCAACAGATCTATGAGGACTAATAACAAAATCCAGTTAATGCTTTTCTTCCCCCAGAAAAAAAATCAGTCTGACTCAGTTTTGAGAATGTACAGTTTTGAGAAATGTACTTTTTTTTTTTTAAAGCAAGGGGGCATTTCCTCCCTCCCTGCCCCCTCCATCTGCATGAGAACCTTCTTAAATATCAGCTCTTCTTTACTGAGCTTTTTGGAATGACTGTGGAACCAGGCAACATTGTCTCAACATGCTGTCATTCAAGGAACCTCTGCAAAGGAGAAACAACCTCTGAAGAAAGCCCCATGCAACTGTGACTATGAGAGGCATTTCTGCTGTGTGTGTGTGTGAGAGAGAGAGAGAGAGAAAAGCAGCACTGAAAGGAAAGGACAAGTAAACACTCTAACCACCATGTACATTTTTTAAAATATGTAACACTTTCCTGCTTCAAACTGGACCAATGATATTGATTATTGGCTTATGCCTAAGATTTCCAATTTTTTTGCATGTCCCCAAATCATGGAAATTGTAATTTAGGCCAGCCCTGAATGAAATCCTCTCCTCCTCATTAGGAAATTTAGCAGAAAGAAAGAGGCACAGCTCTTCTTTGCTGTGGCTTCTGCCCTACTCGCCCACTTCTGGAAAATGTCCCCTGTTTAAAATTGAGACATTCTATTTAAAATGTTTAGAGTTTAGAATTCTCCTGATCATCTTGAAAATATTCAAAGGTAGGCTCTTAAACCTTATAGAAACTTGAAATGACACTGTTGAAACAAAAGACGGTCATTAGTTGGAATTGAAAATCAAGGAAAAGTCAAAGCAGCCATGAAAGATTGTTTAGAAGTTGCCAGGACCAATTTAAAAATGGCTCTTCCTTATATGAAACTAAAGGCAGAATGTTTCTCTCTTTGTGCAATTAATTTAATACAAAGGAACCAGAAAGAGTAGCACCATTTGTTAAAGCGTCTGTCAACCAGGCCTTAGGCTGAAGACCAGGAATTCTCAGAAAAAGCTTATGCCAATTTCTTTTTTCTAAATTATTTTCTTTACACAGACGCCTTTCTGTTTCCCCTCTCATATTTTAATTGTTTCTATTCTACAGATGGTATCAAGATACTGGCAATAAATCACTTTTGTTAGCAAGATTTTTAAAAGGAAAATAAAGTCACTGGGTTATCTATACCAGCGTATCAAAGCAAACAACATAGGAAAAGTTAGGAGGGGGGGAAAACATAACCAATACATCCTCCTTTCAAATTAGGCTGGCAGACTGGATTGACTTGTTTAGGATGTGCAGTTTTTATTCAGTAAATATGTGACTGGTAAGGATTTTAATGGTGGTCTAGTATCAAAGAATGACTTTAAATAATGTTTGTTCACTTACTGAGGAATTTTTATGGTCCAATAACCATATTTTGTAGTCTAGAGATCTTTGGGCTTTTAAAGATAGATTCCCCTTTATCTGGTTATTTCAATCAAATGTTTTGAGAAGTTTAGGGAACACCCCCGAAACAGCTCTTCAGTTGAATGATACAACTTGGCAACTTGCAAATTAGAACAGTGTGTAACTTTTAATAAAAAAAAGGGTCAAATGTGTTTCTTATAACTATGCTTCTGAGGTTTAGTTGAATACATAAACTTTATGTGAACTTATAAACAATACATTATTTGGTTGGGGTGGGGGGAAGAATGAAATTAGTTATTTCAAATGTAGGATTGAATAATATCATAGTTAGCTACTGTTCAATGGCCACTTTCAAAACAATACCACTTTTTTCAGAAAGTTTAGTCTGTTAAAAGTATGTAAATCTTGAGTCTTTGGTTTTATTTGTATAATATCTCATGATCTATAAATTCCTGAGCTGTCTTGCTGACAAGTTTCTCCTTCATAGGATAGAAGAAGACCAAAGGAGATTAACTATTCTGGACTTGATGCTGTTTAGGAGGAAAGACTTAGTAGACAAAATGTATGTCGGGAAAATTTGAGGGGAATAGTCACTATCAAATTCTGGAATTTTTGATTTTAAGGATATGTTCAAAAATGTATTCTTAATAATATTCAAAATATAGAGAAATGCATACAGTAGACATCAAGAAAACAGATTTTAATAAACTCAGAACAATGATGAGGATCTCACTGCAAGAAAAGCTACCTGGAAAAGAAGCCTAAGAAAGGTGGCAATTCTTTTAAAAAGTAATACAAAAGCAACATTGCAGACAATTTCAACCTGAAGAGTTGTGAAGAAGCTGGTATGGCTACATGAAAAACTTTCTGAAAATAAGCAATAACATATATATATGAGATGGAAAAAGAGAGAGGCCATTAAAAACAGTTGTTCAGCTTTGTAAAGCCAGGGTTAGGAAAGCTAAAGCTCAGAATGATCTGAATTTTAGTCAAGGATACTAAAGGTACTTTAGGTGCTTTATGCTGAAAAAGAAAAAAAAGCAGTATACCAGTGAAGATGGCAAAAGGATAATAGATGACCACACCTGCTAACCTGACTCAGTCTTCGTTGAGAAGAGGCAATGCATTCATTTGGGCCTTTTCAAAAAGCTGGTTAAAGATTCCAACTCAGATTTGAAAGAAACAGGAAATACGTACTGCCCTGAATAAATGAATTCAAATCTCCAGAACCAAAAAGAATATATTCTAGAATACTGAAATAACTTGTCGATGTCTGGCTGCAGTTTTATTACTACTGACATAGTCTGAAAAATCCAGATGACTGGAAGACAAATTTTGACCCTATTTTCAAAATGAAAAGTAGGAAATTGAAAAGAACTGCAGACTAGTTAGTCTGACATTAATACTTGAGAAGATCCTGGAGCAGATCACAAAGCAATCAATATGTAAGCAACTTGAAAACAATGCAGAACCAGCATGGATTTTTCAAGAACAACTCATATGAGTAATTTTGCTTCATATTTTGTTTATGAAACAGAATAATTTCATAATAATTTCATAATTTAATAGATTGTGGGAATGCTATGGACATCATATATATTGACCTCTTAAAAATGATGGTGCAATGGTTACAACTATAAATCTATGAAACTCAAAGATTCATATGTGAAAAAATGAGAAAGTTTGGAAGTGATATGTTCACTGAAAATAGTCCTTGTTTATCATGTATTGGACCAACAATGTTCACACTTTATTTACTGGTGCCATATATTATATTAATATGTCTATGTATATGTGTCTTTCCATTTGTTTTTTTGTGGACATTCTATTGTATTTTGTTTTAATAAGCATTTTTAAAAAATATATTTTTGCCCACATGAGGAACATTTGCTGAACTTGATATCCTCTAGTGACTGGATTGACATAGGGCCTTACTTGTGATACTTCTGAGATAATGGAATATCCTATCTATAATTCACTTGGCTCGTTTTGCATATTAAAATGGAACTGTAACCATGAGGGTTTTTTTCTTTTTGTGATTTTGGTTTTATTTTTTAAAAATGTGTTGCTTGATTTTATGTTTAAGAGAGGGTTGGAATGGACTCATCAAATAAACAGATCTAGAATTAGCATAGCAACCCAGTTGGAGCCTGATGGACATGAAAGCAGAGCTAGGACCTAAATTCTCATAGAGGTCATAGAGTTGGAAGGGACCTTAAAAAGCAATACAGGTAGTCCTCAATTTAAGAACGAGTTTCATTCCCAAGGTCTGTACTTAAGTTGAATTTGTATGTAAGCCGGAACAGTATTATGGCATAATACCGTATAAGTAGTATTGTGCGATTAACTTGAAACATTGCGTATTTAACTTGAACCGTTGTGTATTTAACTCAAATTTTGCTACAATAGACTCTGTTCTTATCTATGGGCCATCTGTAAACCAGGCGTTCTTAACCCCGGGGGCTACTTTATGATGCACAAACCATTTAAGCCAGAATTTTGGGCTAGAGTTAATTTATTTGCTTAACGAATGTATATTCTGCCTTTCTGTCTGTGAGGGAATAGGAAGCTACTTATATTGATGCCCTGGATCTTAATTTTATTATAGCTCAAAAGTTCATTAGCACTCTAAAAAGATGTATGTGGGGGAGGCAATGTTTGAAACAGGGAAACAAATTGCAATTTATATTAGTGAACAATGTGTGATTCTAAACTGTTGCCATAAATTTCACAATAATTTACCATTACATAATTTATTTTCTTATTTATAACACATCTGGTATACCGTATTGCTGTTCAGATCACTTTAATTAAATCAGCCTCTGAACTTCCCTATAAAACAATGCAAGTTCTGAAGTGCCACAGAACAGCAGCAGGGGCAACTTTATGAATCACCCCCAAACAGTCATCGCATTAGTACTAAAGCCACTGCTTCCTGTTAACACAATGATCAGGAAGCATGCAGTTGGCTATGCAGAGACCAATTCCTCTAAAACATGGACAGATGATTTATCCTGAATATAATACAGCATGTGGAAGGCACTCAGAAGGTTGTTCTGTTGCTTAATTGTGCCTAAGAAGCATGAGCTGCAGAGTGTCTCCATGTGCCATGCAAACTGGACCCACCCCAATTAAAGTAGGCCACGGTCCTTAACTTCAGCTTTATTTTTCCTGTTGATAGGAATAGCACCCATTCATTTGTACAAGTTGTATACTCAGGAATATCAAGTGAATGTTTAAATCTGCCTCTTGCTCTTGGGATCCTCGGTACAGGACTGAATGGAGGGTTTGGGAATCCTTCATTCTACATATTATATAGTTTGCTCATTTGATTCAATGGAACCAACAATCATTGAGTTGCCCTGTATCTGCAAAGCTCCATTCAAGAGTCTACCACTTCCTATGTAAACATGCCACACTTTTGAAAAGAGTAGCGACCTTTATCAGAAGTAGACATTATTTTATAAGAATTAGAACTCTGGTCATTGTTTATTTTCTTCCTCTATTGCTTGATGATGGATGGAAACACCTATGATACTGGCTAACACAAGATCGTATTTTGCATGCAGTAGCTAAGAGACACTCTACAAATATTTTTCTTTAAAGATTGGTATGGAGACAAATAGTTTTTCAAAACACGAACTCACTTAAGAACAATGATGTAACTATTAAGGGTATTTTTTTTCTTAGCAGAAATAGGGAAGTAGTATACAACTACAGGTAGTCCTCATTTAGCAACTGCCTAATTTAGTAACCATTCATAGTTACGATGGTGATGAAACAGTAACTTTATGACCAGTCCTCACATTTACGACCTTCTGTCTGTAATGGTCTGTAAAGCAAAGGAAAAGTGAAGTAAGGTCATAAGCACATTTGCGGTTTCACTTAACGACCACTTTGCTTAATGACCAAATTGCTGGTCCCAATTGTGATTGCTAAATGAGGATTACCTGTGCCTTCTTTTAAAATGATTTTGACTTCCCAAGCTACCCTATAGCCCCATATTTCCTAGTGGTCTCCCATCCAGCAGTTTTTATTTTTTTTTAACTGCTTAACTCTCCACCCAGAAACTTGATACTGAGGTGACTTGCCCCACCCTACACATTAGGAGAATAATGTCTCATATTTAATTAAACACACTGAGAAAAGAAAAACATCATTAGAATACAAAAAATATAATTTTCTTTCTACAGGTCTTTCAAAATTGGAACATTGCTTTTCATTTGTTTGGCAGCATCCAGAACTGCAATACCCTTTTCATATCATATTATTCATGATAGCACTTTAAATGCTTTGTTTTGTCCACTTCTCATCTGATCCTGAGTACATCACAGTGCACAGAGCAATGGCACACCCATGGAGAGATAGGAAATCCCCTCAAAGCTAACCTTGCCAATGAACCAGGACAATAAATTTGCCAGTCCAGCAAAGGAAGTGATCAGAGGGTAATGGATTCTTCAATCATGAGTCTGAGGTTACTTTTGGAACAATTTCTGACTTAGGCCTTTTAGACAATATTTGATACCACAGCGTAGGATTACAACCTGGAATTTCAAAAATATAAAATAAATCCACCATATATTTCTCTCAGGGAGGATTTCTGAGATCTGCCAAAATAGACTTCCCTGCAGCACAAACAGCTACAATGATAACACTGTTATCTTTCTTCTCTGGGCAAACCCCCCCACTATTTTCAATGATGAAAATACTTGTTTATGTTAACTGGTGCATCAGAACAAATGACATAGGCTTCTGAAATTTCAGTACAAAATGATTACTTTTTTTTTTTTTTTTGTAAAGCTTACTTACATTGGGGAAAAGTACATTACAAAGAATGAAAGGCAAATTTGGTGGCAAATGGTTTCTTTGGGAAATTAAAACTAGGCTATTTGGGATGGTTGCCTATAAACTTTTCATCTTTCGAGGAAGTTGCAAATGAAGAGACCTGGAATGCTTTTAAATCTAAAAAAAAAAAATGATTAGAAATTATAACTTGGACTAACAAGGACAGTTAAAAGAGATTTAGAGGGAGCCATGCATCCTAAGGGTCATGCAAATGACAGGCCCTGTAGTTGAGCAGACAATTGAACAAAGGGGAGTTCAGGATTGAATAATTCTGTCCTGTTGATTTTTCTCTGCAGGTAACTCACCCAGCTTCTGCTAATAGGTCTGAAAATATAGTTTCTCAGCTGCTGAATCTTCCTTGAAAACCAATTTATTCCTGGTACTTCTAGCCATCTTCTGTAAATCACTAATTGGAAAGCCCCGAGCACCATCTAAAGCAGTGTTTTTCAACTTTGGCAACTTTAAGATGTGCGGACTTCAACTCCCAGAATTCCCCAGCCAGGCTGGGGAGTTCTGGGAGTTGGTCCGCACATCTTAAAGTTGCCAAGGTTGAAAAACACTGATCTAAAGCGTGCCTCTTCAGATTTGGTAAAATAATCAAGAGGTGATTCCTCATTAGGAAACTGAAATACATTCCAGCAATCCCAAATTAGGGTTGTTTTTTTTAAAATATAAAAGAAATTTAAGTCTGAAAATAAGTAACATCATGCACTTTATCTCAAATCCCACGGTTCTTATGCAAAGTCCTCAGGAATGGAGTTCAAGTCTTCCTCTAGCAGGCTACAGTTTAGATCATTCTTATTTCAAAGGTTTACTGCACTGATCCTCTTCCCAGCTTTTGAGATCCAAAAGATCAAATATACTGTATACTGTGATGCCTCAAAATTGCTAGCAAACTGTGACTTCTACATATATGGCCACATAGAAACATACAAGATCATGGGATTATTTTGGGTGCAGGAATCATACAGTATACATAGGAATATACTCCAAGACTATGTGGCCAATGCTGATTCAAAGAATCTCCTTCAGTCAGCATTCCCTCTTTAAAAGGGCTACTACCTTGGCAGGAAAGCCCACGTACTTAACATTTTCTTAAAATTCAGAATCTGATAACTTCATGGGGAAATATTTTGCAGTTCAGTGTGTGTGTGTGGAGTCTGCAGGATCACTCATTCAAAACAATTGCACACAATCTTTGAGAGCTTGGGGGAGGGTCTGTTATAAAAAAGAAGATATAATTTAGCAAGTGCTACTATCCTAAGAACTTCAGAACAACCAATCAAATCTCCTGCCAAAACCGAGGACTTTATCTCTTTGCAGTTCTCATGCTGTTCAGGATGATATTGGTGCTATCGATATTATGAATATTATCTAAAGTAACATTAGTCTAGTCACAAATGGAAGGGAAATCCTTTTTAGTTGAACAAATTAATTTTCACTGTGAAATATAGCAACCCTAAGGCTCGCAGATAGCTGTTTAAATCTTACAGTTCACTGCACAAATAAAACATATAAATGTGATTTTGATATTGGAAGTTGTATTCTGTGTAAGCTTACTTCCCCCTGCCCAAGAGGTGATGGATTACAACTCCCATAATGCTCAGTCAGCATAGGGTTACTGACCAGGAACAATGGGGCTTATAGTGTAACGTGTTTGGAAGACCCCAAGTTGAAAAAGGCTGATGCAGACACACAATAGATGTTACTTAAAAATGGATGGTGCTGTTACATGGTCTAAAGCAATGTTTCTCAACTTTCTCAACTTTAAGATGGATGGACTTCAATTCCCAGAATTCCTCAGCCAGCATGCTGGCTGAGGAATTCTGGGAGTTGAAGTCCATCTGTCTTGAGATTGAGAAACACTGGTCTAAAGAATGAACAGTGCCCAGAGACTACAGCAAGACTGTATCTGGCTCAGTGAGTTACATGTTAAGTAGATCCAAGCTACATTTAGCTTAGTTTGCACATCCATTATTATTTGGGACAGCCAGCGAGTAGCTCAAATAATGGGAAGTGTTGTGCTATAACTTCTTAGAATTGGAGACAGATAATGGGGTTCAAGAGATTAGGAGGTGCTTTCAAAGAAGCTTATATTGCCTTGCTACATTTCATCTCTGTCATTGTTACCTCTGCTCAAGCAGGTTTGGAAACAATACAAAACTTCTGCCAAACGTAACATAAGAAGCAATCCCTTTCTCAAACAATCTTCAGCTTTGTGGGGGAAAATACTCAGTGATTGGGGGAAATCATTCTTCAGCTGCTACTGCTACCATGTACAACTGATCAATTGGTCACTAGGATCATACTGATTTACAGGCAGTCAGTTTAGGATCTGGGATTAGCTAAATAGCTAATATAATTTTTTATCATCTGTTTGGGATATCACTGTGCCATTTTATTTTTTTTGGGGTTTTTGGTTTTTTGTTGATGGCGGTGGCAGCGCCAGCATGTGATATGACTTGAGGAGCTCCGATGTGACTTTGAGAGGTGGTTGGTGGTGAGGCTTTTTGGAGGTTTTGAAAGTGTGGAGAGTTTTGTGATGTGTGGGTTGAGGGTTGAGTGAGCAGAGAAGAGTTGCAGAGCTGTGGAGCTAAACTTCCAGTTAAGTGGATAGCATGAGTGACAGAGAGACAGAAAGATGGAGATGGAGACGGAGGCCAGCCAGCCTGGGGAGCCCGAGTCGAAGAGGTGATTGTGTTGAATGTGTTTTTGCCCACCGCGGGAGGTGGGTGTTGACGGGTTTTTGTATTGGAGATTTTACTTTGTAAGCTGGTTGAGTTGGGCAGCCATATAAATTTTCTAAACAAATAAATAAAAATAAATAAAATACTTGTATTTTATAGGCAGGTGTACAGTGGTGTCCTACCCCATCTATATAAATTTCTGTTCACATGACACATTCTCTAATTTGTTCTGTTGGCAGGCCTTCTCTCTCAATATACCATTGTTGTTATCTTCATGCCAGCTATTATCCCAGTTCTTTGGGACAATCTTCTGTGCATGCATGTGTGTGTGTGTGTGTGTGTGTGTGTGCATGAGCACAAACATTCAACAAAATTTGTTTCAAACTTTTGGCATTTTCACTTTCTGGAAGGAAAACTTTTTTTGCTTCGGGCACTGGGCTAAGGAGCTAGGTGACCTCATTTTTAAGGGGCTTATTTGTGTAGATATGTGAGTGGCTTCAGGTACGATGCATGTTGATTTTTGTTTTAGTTTCTGTTCTGGTGTTTTTCTATTGCTTTTTTTTAATTTAATTTTTTGTTAAAGACATTTTTAAAAGAATAAAAAATACAAATTCTGAAAGAAAAAAGTAAGGAAAGTAAAGAAAAGTAATAAGTAAGTGAAAACAGTGCAAAGAAATAGAGAAGGGAAAGGAAAAGAAAGGAAAAGAAAGGAAAGGAGAAAGAAATGGCTTCCAATCTTCTTAATAGCAGTTACATTTATATTTTACTCTCTCTCTCTAATGTTACTATTGCTTTTAACTGAATGTTAGTTGCCTGAAGTGAATTGGGCAGTCACTTACCTTGAATAAATAATTAAATATCCACAAAAGACACTGCTGAGAGGGGTTTTACAAAAATTAAAAAAGCAAAAATATTCAGTGTAAGGCCTGACTGCTTAACTCTTATGGGCGAGGGAGTGAGAAAGAGTTAATGGTCAGAAATGGCTGGATTTTAAAAGACTCTGTAGATGTTCAGGCACAAAGAAAGGTCTTCCAATGTTCACAAAAACAAAATATTTCTTGATGAACTACACTACTGTACATAATCATGGATAAATATTGGTCTTAAACTTGCATGAAACAGCCATTTTAGCCTACAATATCAATGTCACATATCAGCAAAATCACATGACTTTTATAGTATCTACTACTGCTTATTAAGATACTTAGGAGTGTGCTTCATGTTCCTCTATGGAATACAGCCCTTGTCATCATCTGTCCTCAGCAGCTGCATTTTGGAAAATAGCCATCACCATAGTGTGACTTCTGGCAACTGCCTGGACAAGTCCCTGCAGTTTTCTTGGCAAGGGTTTTCAGAAGTGGTTTGCCATTGCCTCCTTCCTAGGGCTAAGAGAGAGTGACTGGCCCAAGGTCATCCAGCTGGCTTTGTGCCTAAAGTGGGTCTAGGTCTCCCGATTTCTAGCCTGATGCCTTATCCACTACACCAAATTGGGTTTCACTCATCACCATAGTACCCCATACAAAAGAGTGTGGAGATCATTGCTGCATATTCCTTTAAATTTTTATTTAATGTGGTCTGAAAGTTGTGGCTTTGGTTGATTAATAACTTTAATAAATATATAGCAAGGCATGTATTTTTCCAAGAAAGACATAAGACATAATACAATGCATATGCACATGTCTTTGTGTACCTATCTAAAATTAAATAAATCTCCCTTGTGGGACAACCAAAAAAGAGAATAAAATAAATCATTGAACTTATCCTGAATGTTCTGCTTATTTTCATCTGGAATAAGCCTGTGCAATTTCTATTTTTAGATTACACTGGAGTAACAGTGAATCCACAAAAGCCATTAACTTTCATTAGCATAGGCTTATTATAAGTCAAAGATTCTCCTGTGGATGGAGATTATTTCAACTTCTGGAAAGACTCGGTTCAAATTGTTGCTAAAATTATGCCTGTTAAAATATTCACTTTGGTGTGCAAACATTCACACGTGTTTGATTCCCTCTGTATTGGCTGCAACTGATGAGTCACTACCAGTTTTCCCTGTTCTAGCTTCCTTTTCTCTTAAGTATTAGTCATATCACTGAGTCTAAACAATTAAATATAGGCAGCCAAATAGATTTCAATCATATTGCTATCTATTATGAAAAGAGAAATTAACTGAGATCAAGATCAAGTTAATAAAAATGAATATGGGATTTTATTTTTTTTCTCAAAGAGTGGCACAAAGTTGAGAAAAGGAAGCATTGTTTGATGTTGTGGAGAAAGTCTTGGAACAAGTCTTAATAGTGCTTCTTGAGTTAGAGACATGTCCAGTAATTTTAATGGGTAAACACAAAGGACAACCACATTTGGATCAATATTGTTAAAACGGGGAGCAATTCCACTTCCATCCTAACATGAACAAAAGGGGGAAAAATTAAATGTAGTCCAAATATCAATTATATTGGCTTCATTATCGTTGAACAGTCATTTCTGAGTTTTTCAGAATTAACCAGCTTCCCAAAAATGCTAAAAATCCAAATTGAGGCACACCACTAATTATATAGCTGAGGCAACAAATTCAATGAGCAACTTTGGATGTGCCCACAGTTGTTTCCGTTGTCTTTTAACATTTGTCAGCCATCAGTGTTCCAGACCGAAAAGGCTTAATACTTGTGGTTAGGCATCATCTGCTCCCTATTTTTTGCAAGCCTTTCTGTGAACCCCACACTTTGGCTCACTGGAAGGCTTTGAGGCTCAGCCCACATATAGCATACTTGCACTTCCCCAAACTATCAGTGTTTACTACAGGACTCAGCTCCAAAATGTACACGACTGTATTGCGTGGCAGTTCTAAGACAAATAGCAGAGGATCGCAGGAACTTGGCAACAGGGCCCATCAGCTATCTGAAATATAATTATTGGGTCCTCTTCTGGCTTACACAATGTACATTGCATTGAAGGTTCGCCTCTGTGGTCTACAGATTGATGTGGACAGGGCTGTCAATTGGATTGGTTTTGACCAGTCCCTGTGGCCATAACTGTATCATAAGGCTTCTGAACTCAATATGCTATCATGTTGTTCTGAATTATGTACCATAGAATGCAATGAGAGCTTCCCTCCTGAGTCAAGCAGCACTGAGTATGTGGTAGTGATAATGTGTGCTCATGTGTGTGTGGAGTTTATATTTAGGACTGTGACATTGGAAGAAAGAAACAACTTTTCCCCCTCTTGTGAACTATAGCCCTTATGCTAACTGGGAGCCCTTGTGGTTGGTGCTTAAAATTAAAAGCTTCATGTGAGGTTAATTTTGGTCTTCCTTGCTAGAAAGTCAGTAAAACATACTTTTGGTTTTATAGTTTTCTTCTGCTGAAACAGATGTAGATGAAAGCTTACCAAGAAACAGCCTCTTACACCAGTCTGATGCCTTCCAGTATATTGGATTGGCTGGTCATTGAGTAGACTGGCTGGGTATTGAAGTCCAATTAATTCTAAGGGCTCCAGGGTAGGAAAGATTGCCTTATACTATAGCTGTTGGGGTAAGGGCCACACATTTGTTAAAGCATGAGTTAAACATAATTATGGTAATGGTAACCTCTCTCTGTTTTAGAAGGACCACCTTGGCCTACAAAACTTAGACAAGTCAGATGCAGTTTTCTCCTGGAGTCTCTCTCTCTCTCCCTCTCTCTCCCTCTCTCTCTCTCTCTCTCTCTTAACATCAATGGTTTTCCAGTTAAAGCAATACTAAGAATGTAAGAACATATAAAGACCCCTGCTGATAAGGTCATGGGTCCATCTGCACAAGCATTCTGTGTTACACAGAGGCCAACCAGATCATTCAGGGAGCCTGTAAACATAGATAGGAAAGTGAGTGATCCATCTTCCATTATTGTTCCCAAATTCCTGATGTTTACATGGTGTTGCCTATGATTTGGGCATAGTATATATCGCCATCAAGATCAGTAGCCATTGATGGCCTGATGTTCTGCCTCAGCTGGTGGCCATCATCAGATTAGAATATTCTGAATAGCTCCTCTTCCTCCTAGTCCAATATATAGTAAAAGCCTAACTGAAGACATGAACAGTAATGAGACCATGTTTACTGATGCTACCAATTATTCAGGATTGTGAAGAGCTCCAAAAGGTTTCAGTGTAAGCAAAGTCCTCCATCCCACCCCACCCCACCCCAAAATCCAAACTGCTCATATGCATGAATGGGATCTTAGCTGGCAATGACAGATCTTGAGATTTGGATAGATTTTGTAGGGCAAGGTGGATAGATAGCTCAAGGTGAAAAGTACCTCCTTTCAAAACAAAGGAGATATAATGGTTGACCCCATGGTCTAGCATTGCAGAAGAGGCAAAAAAGGGGACAGTTTCATTTTCCATCTGCTGATATGACATGGGGCCTTGGGTAGCCCTTCTCTGCCCTTTGTTTATTAGAGCTGTCTTGTATTTTGGGTTAAGGAATGAATATTCGTAAAATATTGTTCTCTATGCTTAGGAGCGCCTTTCTCCTTTTCTTAAGATTTCAGTAGCATTTCTGCTGAAGGTAAGCCGATAATAATGATCTACTAACATGGCCTTTTCTCTGTATATCTGTCATATTAAAGTCCATGCTGTTTGTTTATCATACAGTGATCTATAACCTTCTATTAATTTAATTATACTAAAAGATCTTAAAAGCCTGAGGCTAAGTAATCTGTCAATTACAAATGAGTTTAACTTTGAATAAATATAAATTTAATACTTGCAATTTATTGCTTCAAATATGAACAAAGCCTTCACTATGACATAAGCTATTATTAATTGCTCTTGTGCCCCAAGTCCTATTAAGCAAATCCATTTACATCTTCTTTAGAGGAAGTCAATATTCATTTCTCACAGGAAGTGTAAGAGCCTACCTGGCTACTTTCTATAAACCTACTAATGCAACAAAGCACTTCTGTGTTTAATGAAGTATATCATGTTCATGGAGATGGGAGGGAGGGGGGAGAAGAGGGACTGTGGTTGGTCCAGAAAGTAAACCCATGTGGCAGAGTGCCTATTTCTCATTGCACCATTTGCTCAATTACAGGTCTTGCTAATTAAGAGAAGGATTACATGTGACCTATGAAGCTGTGTATCCCAATTAAAGTATTTTTTTTAAAAAATAGAAATCTAATACCTTTAGGAATCATATGAACTTAAATAGTTTAAAGCAATGGAATGCTGAAACATGGAATCTGTATATGTTAACATAAAATATTACGATGGCTGGTGTGAGTCTTCCGGGCTGTGTGGCCGTGTTCTTGAAGTTTTGTTTCCTAACGTTTCGCCAGCACCTGTGACCGGCATCTTCAGATGCCGGTCACAGGTGCTGGCGAAACGTTAGGAAACAAAACTTCAAGAACACAGCCACACAGCCTGGAAGACCCACACCAGCCATCGTATGCGGGCCGTGAAAGCCTTCGACAATACATAAAATATTACCCTTATATAAGGGTTTTGCTTTTTTTTTAAGGTGAAACTATGAACTTAAAAATGGCAGCTTTTGTTTTTGGAACTGGCATTTTATCCCAAAGGTTCAATTTTATTGCCAGCTTATTAAAAAAAAAAAATCCACACAGTTTACAGTGAAATTCTTAATGTAACATTAACTTACAGGCACTCTATCAAAAATTGTAATAACAAAACAATGTGGAGCTCTGCTGTATCTCTCTCTCTCTCTCTCTCTCTCTCTCTCTTTCCACTAGCCTCCTTCACCTGTGTATAGGTGTGTGTGTGTGTGTGTCTATATATATACACACACACA